>NC_092380.1:10993406-11285906 GCF_030028105.1 Mobula birostris | reverse complement strand
AGTGAGAGAGGGAGAGAGGGAGAGAGTGTGAGTGAGAGAGGGAGAGAGTGAGAGAGGGAGAGAGTATGAGTGAGAGAGGGAGAGAGTGTGAGTGAGAGAGGGAGAGAGCGTGAGAGAGAGACAGAGGGAGAGAGCGTGTGAGAGAGGGAGAGAGCATGTGAGAGAGAGGGAGCGAGTGTACATGTGAGAGAGAGGGAGCGAGTGTACATGTGAGGGAGGGGGAGAGTGTGTGTGAGAGAGAGAGTGAAAGAGGGAGAGAGTGTGAGAAAGAGAGAGGGAGAGACTGTGAGAGAGGGAGAGTGTGAGAGAGAGGGAGAGTGAGTGAGAGAGGGAGAGAGCGTGAGTGAGAGAGAGGGAGAGAGTGTGAGTGAGAGAGAGGGAGAGAGTGTGAGTGAGAGAGGGAGAGAGTGTGTGTGAGAGAGAGGGAGAGAGTGTGCATGTGAAGGAGGGGGAGAGTGTGTGTGAGAGAGAGAGTGTGAGAGAGGGAGAGAGTGTGAGAGAGAAAGAGAGGGAGAGAGTGTGAGAGAGAGAGGGAGAGAGTGTGTGAGAGAGAGAGGGAGAGAGTGTGTGTGAGAGAGAGAGGGAGAGAGTGTGTGAGAGAGAGAGAGGGAGAGAGTGTGTGAGAGAGAGGGAGAGAGTGTGCATGTGAGGGAGGGGGAGAGTGTGTTTGAGAGAGAGAGTGTGAGGGAGAGAGTGTGTGAGAGGGAGAGAGTGTGAGTGAGAGAGGGAGAGAGTGTGAGAGAGAGGGAGAGAGTGAGAGAGGGAGCGAGTGTGAGAGAGAGTGTGAGAGAGGGAGAGAGTGTGAGAGAGAAAGAGAGGGAGAGAGTGTGAGAGAGAGAGGGAGAGAGTGTGTGAGAGAGAAAGGGAGAGAGTGTGTGAGAGAGAGAGAGGGAGAGAGTGTGTGAGAGAGAGAGAGAGGGAGAGAGTGTGTGAGAGAGAGGGAGAGAGTGTGCATGTGAGGGAGGGGGAGAGTGTGTTTGAGAGAGAGAGTGTGAGGGAGAGAGTGTGAGAGGGAGAGAGTGTGAGTGAGAGAGGGAGAGAGTGTGTGAGTGAGAGAGGGAGAGAGTGTGTGTGAGAGAGAGGGAGAGAGTGTGTGAGAGAGAGAGAGGGAGAGAGTGAGAGAGAGGGAGAGAGTGTGCATGTGAGGGAGGGGGAGAGTGTGTTTGAGAGAGAGAGTGTGAGGGAGAGAGCGTGAGAGAGGGAGAGAGTGTGAGTGAGAGGGAGGGAGAGAGAGCCTGTGTGTGTGAGAGAGGGAGAGAGAATGAGAAGTGGACAGTTCTGAGTGGCCATTGTGTGTAGCCAGAGGCAGCTCCCACAGACTGACGTGCTCTCCTGAAGAAGTTGTTCTTCATTCCAGCATGTTTTCACACTAAATCATCTGGTTCAGGGGCTGTCAGCTGAAGTCTGTACAAAACCACACTGGAATGGCTGCCCTCCCGCAGGGCTGCTGGCTTGGCTGCACCTGTGCTAATACGTGGCTCCTGTCAGTCAGCTAGTCGGGCTGGAATTTCCCGGTTTCTGTGGCAGCAGAGCGTTTGGAAGTTACCAGCTACTGACTGCGGAGAGGGGAAGGCCCAGTGACGATTCCCCTGATCATTTGGACCATCCGATAGAGCAGCTTCCCCTCAAGCCACGGACATCTCTTGAGCCCACCTGCAGTTGGGGCTGAAAACAAGCCTGCTCCATTGTTGTGGACAGAGACAGCCTGGAATCAGTCCAAAGCAATGATCCCTAATGGAAGTGGGAGGTGTGAATCCTAGCTGAGTGTTTGATCATGAGAAACAAGACTATACGTCTGTAGATACAGAGTAGAGATGATCGTAAATGGTTCTATCATGGCCTGGTATGGAAAAATCAATCACCATCATTATGACCTTGATTGTAAGTGGAAATTAGAGTTCCCCTAGGCAGAGCAGAATTGAGAAGTAGGATTAAAAAAGGTATAGAGAAGAAGTGGCAGGAGGAATGGAAAAATGAATTAAGGGGCAGGCATTATTATTCTAGTCACCCACTAGTTAAAAAGGTCTCAGACTGTTACCTTTTAAGTCGTAGAGGTATGGTGAAATTTACAAGACTTAGGTTGGGGCATTGTGGGCTAAACTATTATTTAAAGATAATAGGAAAACATTCTACTGGATTATGTGACTGTGGTAGTCCAGAGACAGTCCAGCATGTTTTGCTGAGCTGCAATCGATACAAAATTGAAAGAAGCATGTTGGTCAAGAGGCTATCTGGCTTAAATTTATTTTGGTTTTCTATTCAATCTTTGTTTGGCCATCAAGAGAATCAACATCTGATTGAAGAGTCTATCATTCAGCTTATATGTGAGACTAGGTTGTATTCGAGAATTTGAGTTCCTTGAAGTTCTATAATTAATTACACATCCTGCGGAGGGCTATAATATGCCTAGATGTGTCTAAACAGCCGGAAATAGACAAGAAGAAGAAGAAGAACAACAACAACAACAACAACTTGATCGTTCTTGGCATATTTTTCTACCAAAGTGATTTGCTATTGCCTTCTTCTGGGCAGCGTCTTTGCAAGACGGGTGACCCCAGCCATGATCAATAACCTTCAGAGATTGTCTACCTGACGTCAGTGGTCGCATAACCAGGACTTGTGATGTGCTCACACGACCATCCACCACCTGCTGCCATGGCTTCCCGTGGCCCTGATCGGGGGTCTAAGCTGGTGCCACACCTTGCCCAAGGGTGACTTGCTGGCGAGCAGAGGGAAGGAGCGCCTTTTGCCTTCTTTGGTAGAGACATTCTTCACCGCACCACCTGGGAAAAACCAAAGGCCCAGGAACGAAAAAAAAAAGGCTGCAGAAAATGGTGGGCATATCCCAGGTCATCAAAGGCAAAGCTCTCCCCAGCATGGAGCATTTAACCGAACCACTGACACAAGAATGCAGCATCTTTCATCAAGGACCCCACCATCCTGACCACGCTCTCTTCTTGCTACAACCACCAGAGAGGGTTCAAAGGAGGCTCACAAAAATGATTCTAGGATTGAAAAGCATGTCATGTTAACAGCATTTGATGTCTCTGAGCCTCTACTCTCTGGAATTCAGAAGAATGAGGGGTGACCTCATTGAAACCTATCGAATGTTGAAAGACCTCGATAGAGTGGATGTGGAGAGGATGTTTCCTATGGTGGGAGAGTCTAAGGCGGGAGGACACAGCCTCAGAATAGAGGGTTATCTTTTTAGAACGGAGATGAGGAGGAATTTCTTTAGCTAGGGAGCAGTGAATCTGGGGAATTCTTTGCTATAGGCGGCTATGGAGGCCAAGACATTGTGTATACTTAAGGCAAAGGTTGATAGATTCTTGATTAGTCAGGGATATGAAGGGATATGGGAAGACAGCAGGAGATTGGGGCTGAGAGGGAAAATGGATCAGCCATGATGAAATGGTGGAGCAGACTCGATGGGCCAAATGGCCTGATTCTGCTCCTGAATCTTATGGTCTTATTACCATATAGCCATTAGGCACCTGAGCCAGTGTGGATAACTTCACTCATCTCAACACTGAACTAGTTCTCACAGCTCACAGACTCACTGTCAAGGATTCCCCACAACTAGTTCTCCGTATGATTTTTATTTACACAGTTTGTCATTTTTTACACAATTGTTGTCTGTCAGTCTTTGCCTGTTTACGTACAGTGTTTTAAAGTTCCTTTTTTTTGTGTAAATGTCTGCAAGAAAATGGATCTCAAGGTAGTATATGGTAACATGTACAGAGTTTGATAATAAATTTACTTTCAACTTTAACTTTGATCTTGAAATGTTGCATAATGTCCATAAAAGGGGGCAATACTCCCCCACACCCTCAGTACCGTCCCTCCGACAGTGAGACGCTCCCCCACACCCTCAGTACTCTCCCTCTGACAGTGAGACACTCCCCCACACCCTCAGTACTCTCCCTCCGACAGTGAGACACTCCCCCACACCCTCAGTACTCTCCCTCCGACAGTGAGACACTCCCCCACACCCTCAGTACTCTCCCTCCGACAGTGAGACACTCCCCCACACCCTCAGTACTCTCCCTCCGACAGTGAGACACTCCCCCACACCCTCAGTACTCTCCCCCCGACAGTGAGACACTCCCCCACACCCTCAGTACTCTCCCCCCGACAGTGAGACACTCCCCCACACCCTCAGTACTCTCCCCCCGACAGTGAGACACTCCCCCACACCCTCAGTACTCTCCCTCCGACAGTGAGACACTCCCCCACACCCTCAGTACTCTCCCTCCGACAGTGAGACACTCCCCCACACCTTCAGTACTCTCCCTCCGACAGTGAGACACTCCCCCACACCCTCAGTACTCTCCCTCCGACAGTGAGACACTCCCCCACACCCTCAGTACTCTCCCCCCGACAGTGAGACACTCCCCCACACCCTCAGTACTCTCCCCCCGACAGTGAGACACTCCCCCACACCCTCAGTACTCTCCCTCCGACAGTGAGACACTCCCCCACACCCTCAGTACTCTCCCCCCGACAGTGAGACACTCCCCCACACCCTCAGTACTCTCCCTCTGACAGTGAGACACTCCCCCACACCCTCAGTACTCTCCCTCCGACAGTGAGACACTCCCCCACACCCTCAGTACTCTCCCCCCGACAGTGAGACACTCCCCCACACCCTCAGTACTCTCCCTCCGACAGTGAGACACTCCCCCACACCCTCAGTACTCTCCCTCCGACAGTGAGACACTCTCCCACACCGTACTCTCCCTCCGACAGTGAGACACTCCCTCAGTACTCTCCCTCCGACAGTGAGACACTCCCCCACACCGTACTCTCCCTCCGACAGTGAGACACTCCCCCACACCGTACTCTCCCTCCGACAGTGAGACACTCCCCCACACCGTACTCTCCCTCCGACAGTGAGACACTCCCTCAGTACCGAACTCTCCCTCTGACAGTGAGACACTCCCTCAGTACTCTCCCTCCGACAGTGAGACACTCCCTCAGTACTGTCCCTCCGACAGTGAGACACTCCCTCAGTACTCTCCCTCCGACAGTGAGACACTCCCCCACACCGTACTCTCCCTCTGACAGTGAGACACTCCCTCAGTACTCTCCCTCCGACAGTGAGACACTCCCTCACACCGTACTCTCCCTCCGACAGTGAGACACTCCCCCACACCGTACTCTCCCTCCGACAGTGAGACACTCCCCCACACCGTACTCTCCCTCCGACAGTGAGACACTCCCTCAGTACTCTCCCTCCGACACTGAGACACTCCCCCACACCGTACTCTCCCCCCGACAGTGAGACACTCCCTCAGTACTGTCCCTCCGACAGTGAGACACTCCCTCAGTACTCTCCCTCCGACAGTGAGACACTCCCCCACACCGTACTCTCCCTCTGACAGTGAGACACTCCCTCAGTACTCTCCCTCTGACAGTGAGACACTCCCCCACACCGTACTCTCCCTCTGACAGTGAGACACTCCCCCACACCGTACTCTCCCTCCGACAGTGAGACACTCCCCCACACCGTACTCTCCCTCCGACAGTGAGACACTCCCTCAGTACTCTCCCTCCGACACTGAGACACTCCCCCACACCGTACTCTCCCCCCGACAGTGAGACACTCCCTCAGTACTCTCCCCCCGACAGTGAGACACTCCCCCACACCCTCAGTACCGTCCCTCCGACAGTGAGACACTCCCCCACACCTTACTCTCCCTCCGACAGTGAGACACTCCCCCACACCGTACTCTCCCTCCAACAGTGAGACACTCCCTCAGTACTCTCCCTCCGACACTGAGACACTCCCCCACACCGTACTCTCCTCCCGACAGTGAGACACTCCCTCAGTACTGTCCCTCCGACAGTGAGACACTCCCTCAGTACTCTCCCTCCGACAGTGAGACACTCCCCCACACCGTACTCTCCCTCTGACAGTGAGACACTCCCTCAGTACTCTCCCTCTGACAGTGAGACACTCCCCCACACCGTACTCTCCCTCCGACAGTGAGACACTCCCCCACACCGTACTCTCCCTCCGACAGTGAGACACTCCCCCACACCGTACTCTCCCTCCGACAGTGAGACACTCCCTCAGTACTCTCCCTCCGACACTGAGACACTCCCCCACACCGTACTCTCCCCCCGACAGTGAGACACTCCCCCACACCCTCAGTACCGTCCCTCCGACAGTGAGACACTCCCCCACACCTTACTCTCCCTCCGACAGTGAGACACTCCCCCACACCGTATTCTCCCTCCGACAGTGAGACACTCCCTCAGTACTCTCCCTCCGACAGTGAGACACTCCCCCACACCCTCAGTACCGTCCCTCCGACAGTGAGACACTCCCCCACACCATACTCTCCCTCCGACAGTGAGACACTCCCCCACACCGTACTCTCTCTCCGACAGTGAGACACTCCCCCACACCGTACTCTCCCTCCGACAGTGAGACACTCCCCCACACCGTACTCTCCCTCCGACAGTGAGACACTCCCCCACACCGTACCCTCCCTCCGACAGTGAGACACTCCCCCACACCGTACTCTTCCTCCGACAGTGAGACACTCCCTCAGTACTCTCCCTCCGACACTGAGACACTCCCCCACACCGTACTCTCCCCCCGACAGTGAGACACTCCCTCAGTACTCTCCCCCCGACAGTGAGGCACTCCCCCACACCCTCAGTACCGTCCCTCCGACAGTGAGACACTCCCCCACACCGTACTCTCCCTCCGACAGTGAGACACTCCCCCACACCGTACTCTCCCTCTGACAGTGAGACACTCCCCCACACCGTACTCTCCCTCCGACAGTGAGACACTCCCTCAGTACTCTCCCTCCGACAGTGAGACACTCCCCCACACCGTACTCTCCCTCCGACAGTGAGACACTCCCTCAGTACTCTCCCTCCGACAGTGAGACACTCCCCCACACCGTACTCTCCCTCCGACAGTGAGACACTCCCCCACACCGTACTCTCCCTCCGACAGTGAGACACTCCCTCAGTACTCTCCCTCCGACAGTGAGACACTCCCCCACACCGTACTCTCCCTCCGACACTGAGACACTCCCCCACACCGTACTCTCCCCCCCCGACAGTGAGACACTCACTCAGTACTCTCCCTCTGACAGTGCGACACTCCCCCACACCGTACTCTCCCTCTGACAGTGAGACACTCCCCCACACCGTACTCTCCCTCTGACAGTGAGACACTCCCTCAGTACTCTCCCTCCGACACTGAGACACTCCCCCACACCGTACTCTCCCTCTGACAGTGAGACACTTCCCCACACCGTACTCCTCCCTCTGACAGTGAAACACTCCCCCACACCGTACTCTCCCTCCGACAGTGAGACGCTCCCTCAGTACTCTCCCTCTGACAGTGAGACACTCCCCCACACCCTCAGTACTCTCCCTCCGACAGTGAGACACTCCCCCACACCGTACTCTCCCTCCGACAGTGAGACACTCCCCCACACCGTACTCTCCCTCTGACAGTGAGACGCTCCCTCAGTACTCTCCCTCTGACAGTGAGACACACCCTCAGTACTCTCCCTCTGACATTGAGACACTCCCTCAGTACTCTCCCTCCGACAGTGAGACACTCCCTCGGTACTCTCCCTCCGACAGTGAGACACACCCTCAGTACTCTCCCTCTGACAGTGTGACACTCCCTCAGTACTCTCCCTCCGACAGTGAGACACTCCCCCACACCGTACTCTCCCTCCGACAGTGAGACACTCCCCCACACCGTACTCTCCCTCTGACAGTGAGACACTCCCCCACACCGTACTCTCCCTCCGACAGTGAGACACTCCCCCACACCGTACTCTCCCTCCGACAGTGAGACACTCCCTCAGTACCGAACTCTCCCTCCGACAGTGAGACACTCCCTCAGTACTCTCCCTCCGACAGTGAGACACTCCCCCACACCGTACTCTCCCCCCGACAGTGAGACACTCCCCCACACCGTACTCTCCCTCTGACAGTGAGACACTCCATCAGTACTCTCCCTCCGACAGTGAGACACTCCCCCACACCGTACTCTCCCTCTGACAGTGAGACACTCCCCCACACCGTACTCTCCCTCCGACAGTGAGACACTCCCCCACACCGTACTCTCCCTCCGACAGTGAGACACTCCCTCAGTACTCTCCCTCTGACAGTGCGACACTCCCCCACACCGTACTCTCCCTCTGACAGTGAGACACTCCCCCACACCGTACTCTCCCTCTGACAGTGAGACACTCCCTCAGTACTCTCCCTCCGACACTGAGACACTCCCCCACACCGTACTCTCCCCCCGACAGTGAGACACTCCCTCAGTACTCTCCCTCCGACAGTGAGACACTCCCCCACACCGTACTCTCCCTCTGACAGTGAGACACTCCCCCACACCGTACTCTCCCTCTGACAGTGCGACACTCCCCCACACCGTACTCTCCCTCTGACCGTGAGACACTCCCCCAGACCGTACTCTCCCTCCGACAGTGTGACACTCCCTCACACCGTACTCTCCCTCCGACAGTGAGACACTCCCCCACACCGTACTCTCCCTCTGACAGTGCGACACTCCCCCACACCGTACTCTCCCTCTGACAGTGAGACACTCCCCCACACTATACTCTCCCTCGGACAGTGAGACACTCCCCCACACCGTACTCTCCCTCCGACTGTGAGACACTCCCTCAGTACTCTCCCTCTGACAGTGAGACACTCCCTCAGTACTCTCCCTCTGACAGTGAGACACTCCCTCAGTACTCTCCCTCCGACAGTGAGACACTCCCCCACACCGTACTCTCCCTCTGACAGTGAGACACTCCCCCACACCGTACTCTCCCTCTGACAGTGTGACACTCCCTCAGTACCGTCCCTCTGACAGTGATCAGTACTGTCCCTCTGACAGTGAGACACTCCCCCACACCGTACTCTCCCTCTGACAGTGAGACACTCCCCCATACCATACTCTCCCTCGGACAGTGAGACTCTCCCCCACACCGTACTCTCCCTCCGACTGTGAGACACTCCCTCAGTACTCTCCCTCTATCAGTGAGACACTCCCTCAGTACTCTCCCTCTGACAGTGAGACACTCCCTCAGTACTCTCCCTCCGACAGTGAGACACTCCCCCACACCGTACTCTCCCTCTGACAGTGAGACACTCCCCCACACCGTACTCTCCCTCTGACAGTGTGACACTCCCTCAGTACCGTCCCTCTGACAGTGATCAGTACTGTCCCTCTGACAGTGAGACACTCCCTCAGTACTGTCCCTCTGACAATGTGGAACTCCCTCGGTACTGTCCCTCTGACAGTGAGACACTCCCTCAATACTGTCCCTCCGACAGTGAGACACTCCCTCAGTACTGTCCCTCTGACAGTGTGGAACTCCCTCAATACTGTCCCTCTGACAGTGTGTCACTCCCTCAGTACCGTCCCTCTGACAGTGAGACACTCCCTCAGTACTCTCCCTCTGACAGTGCGACACTCCCTCAGTACCGTCCCTCCGACAGTGAGGCACTCCCTCAGTACCGTTCCTCCGACAGTGAGGCACTCCCTCAGTACCGTCCCTCCGACAGTGAGGCACTCCCTCGGTACCGTCCCTCCGACAGTGTGACACTCCCTCGGTACTGTCCCTCCGACAGTGAGACACTCCCTCGGTACTGTCCCTCCGACAGTGAGACACTCCCTTGGTACTGTCCCCCTGACAGTGAGGCACTCCCTCGGTACTGTCCCTCCGACAGTGAGGCACTCCCTCGGTACTGTCCCTCCAACAGTGAGACACTCCCTCAGTACTATCCCTCCGACAGTGTGACACTCTCTCAGTACCGTCCCTCTGACAGTGATCAGTACTGTCCCTCTGACAGTGAGACACTCCCTCAGTACTGTCCCTCTGACAATGAGGCACTCCCTCGGTACTGTCCCTCGACAGTGAGGCACTCCTTCAGTCTGGTATTGATGTTCAAATCTTTCGTGTGGATCTTCAATCTTCAACCTGCCTCAGACTGTAAGCTGCGTCTCCTGGCCTCTGATCTTCAGCTGACATCTTATATCTTCTGCTCTTCTGTGATAACTTAATCTCTGCTCTCGTGGGGCAGGAGCGGAGTGTTTGCATGGCTGGGGTCAAGATCAAAAGGAGCAGATTAGAAATGGAAAGTTAGTGAAACAAGCTTTCAGTGAGTGTGTGGAAATTATCTGCATTCCTTCCTGGAAACTTTTAAGTGATGTTTGTTAAATGGGGTGTCTGCCAGCTCCAGTAAAATGAATTACATCTGCCGAGGGAGTAATCCAGCCCCAGACATCGCAGACAGCTTCCAGAAGTCTAATCAGTACATTAGACAAGTAACAAAGATAAAGGGAACAGCTAATTTTTGGACGCATTCGTGCATATTGCAGCAAGGGATGTTGGTCTGTCAAGGTGTTAACCAACTATATGGTCTTTCACTGACATCGAGATGTTGGACAAGAAGTGGCCCAAAGTTCATAGTTTTTAGTTACTACCCGTTATGCTGCTGGCTGTTAGGGCAGCGATGAAGGAGCTCCATCTCTGTCTGTCCATATCTTTGCACACAGATAAAGAAGAACTCTTCATTGCTATTTCCGTAACACTTTTGTTTGACAGTCAGGGTTGTTAGCCCTGAGCTGAACCCCCTAACCTGGAGGACCGGTGGACCACTCTTAGTCTGGCCTCTACCCTTTGACCTGTTTTGCATGGGTGACCCTACCAAGAGCCAAAGCCCTGACTCCAGCCAACAGAGCTCTCCCGGTCATTGAGGCACGCAAGCCTCCAATCCCAATGACAAGGTTATGGTCCTCTTGGAGGAAAGTTGAAAGTGCGTTTCTTATCAAATTATGTACGTACGCTATATGAAACCCTGGGACGCGTCTCCTTATGGGCAGCCGCAGAACAAAGAAACCCAACACCCAGTGTGCAGGGGGAAAAAAAACAGCAAATCATGCAAACAGCAAAAGTAAGGAAACCGCGGAAGTTCAGAGAAGAGAGTCCACAGATGCGAAGCCGGTCATCACTGCAGCCGATCCAGCAGCCCGTAAGTAAACCTCGCGGAGCAATATGCCCAGAGGACGATGCTGATTTTACCTGGGGGGGGGCGTGGTTGGTAAACTTTGTGAAGTTCATTGTCACGTGCCGGTAAAGTGCCATGAGAAGGTTGCTGTATAGCGGTGTCACGGGCCCCTGGGTCTCTTTAGCCAGAGAGCAGTGAATCTATGGAATTCTTTGCCACAAGTGACTGTGGGGGCCAAGTCTTTATGTATACTTAAGGCAGAGATTGATAGATTCTTGATTGGTCGGGGCATGAAGGGATACGGGGAGAAGGCAGGAGATTGGGGCAGAGAAGAAAATTGGATCAGCCTTGATGAAATGGCAGAGCAGATGAGCCAGATGTTCTAATTGTGCTCCTATATCTCATGGTCTTATGGGGACGTTACACTTGGGTACAGCACAGTAACAGGCCTTTACTGTATAATGAGCCCGCGCCACCCAGTAAAACTATGTGACCAATTAACCTACTAACCTGTAGCTCTCTGGAATGCAGGAGGAAACAGGAACACCTGGGCGTAACCCACGCCGTCACGGTGAGAGCATACATACAAAATCCTTACAGGCAGTGGCCGGAACTGAACCTGGGTCGCCAACGCCGCAACAGCGTTACGCTAACCACTGCGCCACCGTGCTACCCGCTGAGATGCAGCTGATAAGTGACAAGTCCTAATCCACACAAATAAACCTGGTGGCCTCCCCGGAGTAAGCGTCATGCGAAATGGATCTTGCAAGCAGGATGTAATTAGATCAGAATGTATCATCCCCCACTGCTGTCAGACTTCTGAATCAATCACACCCGCTTCCCGTGCTTTTCTTAGTTCAGCCTCTCCCAGTTGTTTCACACTCTTCACTTTAGAATTTCTTATTTGTGACACAAATAAGAATCAACAAACTCATTCGTAAGGCCAGTGATGTTGTGGGGATGGAACCGGACTATCTGATGGTGGTGTCTGAAAAGAGGATGCTGTCCAAGTTGCATGCCATCTTGGTCAATGTCTCCCATCCACTACATAATGTACTGGTTGGGCACAGGAGTACATTCAGCCAGAGACTCATTCCACCGAGATGCAACACAGAGCGTCATAGGAAGTCATTCCTGCCTGTGGCCATCAAACTTTACAACTCCTCCCTTGGAGGGTCAGACACCCTGAGCCAATAGGCTGGTCCTGGACTTATTTCATAATTTACTGGCATAATTTACATATTATTATTTAACTATTTATGGTTTTATTAGTATTTATTATTTATGGTGCAACTGTAACGAAAACCAATTTCCCCCGGGATCAATAAAGTGTGACTATGAATATGAGTAAATCAGTCTGCACTGCGATCTTTGCTCCACGCTACTGATTTGTTACACTGTCTATTCTGTAAGATTCATACAAACAAGGTGCTTCATCATGCCCTGGGGTGTAGCCTAGTGGTAAGCACAACACTTTATAATACCGGTGACCCAGGTTCAGTTCCCGCCCCTGCCAGTAAGGAATTTGTATGTACTCACCCTGACCGCGTGGGCTTCTCCAATTTCCTCCCACAGTCCAAAGACCCACTAGTTGCTGGGTTAATTGGTCATTGTAAATTATCCCATGATTAGGCTGGGGCTAAATTGTTGGTTGCCGTGTGGAGCGGCTCGAAGGACCAAAGAGCCCATTTCACACTGTGTCTCAATAAATAAATAAATATGAAAATCAATCAAAATCAATTTTGTTGTGATGTTCTCCTGTGTATTTACATAATAGTGATTTGATACTAGTTACAGTTAAACAGCAAAGATAATTATATTAGTTATAGTCTTCAGCTTCCACCTATCAGAGATATTTATCAGGAGCTCTGAGTATGCTGGGCCCTTAGTATTGTCAATGATCCCTCCAAGTCGTCCAACAATCTCTTTGACCCCCTGCCATCAGCATCAGGACAAGAGCTGTTAGGGTGGGAAATTGCTTCTTCCCCTACACTATTAGGCTTCTGAACTTCTAGCCGTTACTCATATCTCATCACGTATGAAGCGGTAGTAGTGTATGCCCATGAGGAGGTCTGCAGGTGCTGGAAATCCAGGGCAACACACACAAAATGCTGGAGGAACTCAGCAGGTCAGGCAGCATCTATGGAAATCAATAAACTGTTGACGTTTTGGGCCGAGACCCTTCAACTTGACTTTGATTCCCATTCCAATATGTCGGTCCATGTACCGCCATGATGAGACCACTCTCAGGGTGGAGGAACAACACCTCATATTCCATCTAGGTGGCCTCCAATCAGATGGCATGAACATTGATTGCTTTCATTTCTTTTAATTTCTTCCCCTTCCCCCTCCCCTCTTTATTCTATTTCCCATTCCGGCTCCTCTCTTAACTCTTCTCCTCACCTGCCTATCACCTCCCCCTGGTTCCCCTCCTCCTTCCCT
This sequence comes from Mobula birostris, assembly GCF_030028105.1. Classification (NCBI taxonomy): domain Eukaryota; kingdom Metazoa; phylum Chordata; class Chondrichthyes; order Myliobatiformes; family Myliobatidae; genus Mobula; species Mobula birostris. The sequence goes on along the minus strand of NC_092380.1, from coordinate 11,272,454 downwards.
ATCTCTCATGGATCATTTGCCTTTCCTATCAGATGCTTTCTTCTTCAGCCCTTTATCTCTTCCACCTATCACCTCCCAGGTTCTTACTTCAACCCTCCCGCCCCACCCAACCACCTTTCCCCTGACCTGTTTTCACCTATCACCTACCAGCTTGTACTTCTCCCATTCTGCACCCCCCATTTTATTCTGGCTTTTATTCCCTTCCTTTCCAGTTCTGATGAAGGCTTTGGACTGAAACGTTGACTGTTTATTCCCTTCCATAGATGCTGCCTGACCTGCTGAGTTCCTCCAGCATTTTGTGTGAGTTCCTCAAAATTCTTAGCATCTGCTGAATCTCTTGTGTTTATCACAAATACAATACTGTGCAAAAGTCTTAGGCACATATACAAAGCTTGGGTGTCAAAAACCTTTGCATAGTACTATAGTAATTTTATGTATTGTGTGGGAATGTGGCCAAGGCATTGGACTAGCAATCTGAAGGTCGTGAGTTCGAGCCCCAGCCGAGGCAACGTGTTGTGTCCTTGAGCAAGGCACTTAATCACACAGTGCTCTGCGATGACACTGGAGCCAAGCTGTATCTGCCCTTGCCCTTCCCTTGGACAACATCGGTGTTGTGGAGAGGGGAGACTTGCAGCATGGGCAACTGCTGGTCTTCCATATAACCTTGCTCAGGCCTGCGCCCTGGAGAGTGAAGACTTTCCAGGCGCAGATTCATGGTCTCGCAAGACTAACGGATACCTTTATTATGTATTGCACTGTACTGCTGCAAAAAAAAACACATTTCATGACATATGTGAGTGATGATAAACCTGATTCTGATATGGGTCTCCGTTGTGGACTGAGAGTGGGAAGGGGACAGGGAGAGGGGAATCATGGTTGGGAAAAGGAGAAGGGAGAAGGAAGGGAGCAGGAAGCACCAGAGAGACATTCTGTAATGATCAATAAACTAATTGTTTGGAATCAGATGACCTTGCCACATGTCTCAGGGCTGGGTATGTCACCCCCCCCCCACTGCCTCTGGCACTCCTTCTCTGCCGCCTGACCCATTCCCCTTCCACGGCACACCCCCCTTCGCCATTCCCGCCAGATTTACAAACTTGCTGTCCGCTCCATGTTGGTAAATATAGTATGCAAAAGTCTTAGGCAACTGAGCTATCGATCTATCTATATATATATATATAGGCATCTGTTAGTCTCATGAGACCATGGATTTGCACCTTGAAAGGTTTCCAGGGCGCAGGCCTGGGCAAGGTTGTATGGAAGACCAGCAGTTGCCCATGCTGCAAGTCTCCCCTCTCCATGCCACCGATGTTGTCCAAGGGAAGGGTATTAGGACCCATACAGCTTGGCACCAGTGTCGTCACGGAGCACTGTGTGATTAAGTGCCTTGCTCAAGGACTCACACATCAAGGCTCGAACTAGCCACCTTTGAATCACTAGACGAATGCCTTAACCACTTGGCCACGTGCCAACAATATATATATATATATATATATATATATGCACCTAAGACTTTTGCACAGTAATGTAAATGATGGTTATGGATATCAAACAAATGAAACGTCTGTGCACAGGGAGCAACTAGTTTTGCTGATATGTCTCTAACTGGATGTCACTGTGAGGCTGGAAGTGAATCACTTGGCCAGCCACTGGGAAACTGTATCACTTTGTGGCAAACAGAACAGACAACTTATTCACGGATGGCCTTCATGAATTAAATAAACCTAATTAGCCATTCCCCTGTGGATAGAATGGATTATTTATTCTGGTAAAAATAAGTTTTGATTCCTTATTGCTGATCTCCCAGGCATGAACTTCAAACGGAATGGGATTTGGTAGCAGGTTATAATTAGACCAGCGTGTACATATCATTCCCCGCTCCTTCCTTACTGCTTTCAGACTTCTGAACCAGGTGGAAACGAGTGTAGTTGCTATCACGAAGGGGAAGGAGCTTAGGAAGCTGAAAGGTCTAAAGATACAGTAAATAAGTCACTTGGACCAGATGGACTGCACTCCAGGGTTCCGAACAAGGTATCTAAAGAGATTGTGGAGGGATTAGTAATGCTCCTTCAAAATCATTAGACTCTAGATTGGTTCCTGAGGACTGGAGAATGCAAATGTCACGCTGCTCTTTAAGAAAGGAGGGTGGCAAAAGACAATAAGTTATAAACCAGTTAGCCTGATTTCAGTGGTTGATAAGGTATTGGAGTCCATTATTAAGGATGAGGATTGGGGGTTCTTGGAGGCACATGATAAAAAAGGCCAAAGTTAGCATGACTTCTTTAAGGGGAAATCTTGCCTGATAAATCTGTTGGGATTCATTGAAGAAGTAAAGGGCAGGATAGACAAAGGGGAGTCAGTAGATGTTGTATACTTGGGTTTTCAGGAGGCCTTTGACAAGGTGCCACACATGAAGCTGCTTAACAAGATAAGAGTACATGGTATTACAGGAGAAGCACTAACATGGGTAGAAGACTGACGGATTGGAAGAAAGCAAAGAATGGGAATAAAGGGGATCTTTTTTTGGTTGTCTGCTGTTGACTAGTGGTGTTCTGCAGTGCTGTGATCGCTCCCTTTCACATTATATGCCAATGATCTTGATTATAGAATTGTTGGCTTTCTGGCCGGGTTTGTGGATGATACAAAGATAGGTGGATGGCAGGTAGTGCTGAGGAAGCAGTAACTGCAGAGGGACTTAGGTTAGGGGAATGGGCAAAGAAGTAGTAAATGGAATATAGTTTAGCGAAGTGTATGTTCATGCACTTTGGTAGACGGAATAAAGGTGTAGACTTTTTTCTAAAAGGGAGCAAATATAGAAATCAGAAGTGCAAAGGGATTTAGATTATGAAGACACGTAGTCCTCTTTTATTGTCATTTAGTAATACATGCATTAAGAAATGATACAATATTTCCTCCGGTGTGATATCACAAAACACAGGACAGACCAAGACTGAAAAACTGACAAAACCACATAATTATAACATATAGTTATAACAGTGCAACAATACCATAACTTGATGAAGAAGTCCGTGAGCACAGTAAAGTTCAAAGTCTCTCGAAAGTCCCACATCTCACGCAGATGGGAGAAGGAAGAAAAACTCCCCCTGCCATGCCAACCACAGTCCGACTCTGAGTCACCTGAAAACTTCGAGCTCTGATCGGCTGTCCAACCCCGAGTACTGAGCACCATCTCTGTCCGAACGATTCGACCTCCTTCTTGGTCGCCAAAAGCAGGCAAGGCCGGGGATTTTGAGGCCTACCCTCCAAAAGATTCCCGACCACGCGGTAACGACAGCAGCGAACGGGCGTTTCAGGAATTTCTCCAGATGTTCTTCTGTGCTCTCACGTCCATTCTCCATCAAATCAGAATTGTCCACGGCCCCTATTTAACAGATACGATATCATTTTTCACCAGAAGGCTGCGCACGCGCAGGCGCACCGCCATCTTCTCCTCCCGCCTCCTTGTGCAGGATTCCTTAAAGGTTAACTTGCAGGTTGAGTTGGTGGTAAGGAAGGAAAGCACAATGTTAGCATACATTTCAAGAGGACTAGAATATAAAAGCAAGGATGTAATGATGATGTGGTAGAAGGCATTGGTCATACTGCACTTGGAGTACTGTGAGCAGTTTTGGGCCCTTTTCTAAGAAAGGATGTGCTGTTATTGGAGAAGGCCCAGAGGAGGTTCACAAGAATTATCGTGGGACTGAAATGGTTAATGTATGAGGAACATTGGATGGGTCTGGAATTTAGAAGAATGAGGGGGGACCTCATTGAAACCTGCTGAATATTGAAAGGCCCAGAAATAGTGGACGTGGAGAGGATGTTTTTAATGGTGAAAGATTCTAGAACCTGAGGGCACAGCTTCAGAATAGAAGGACCTTGAATTAGAACAGAGAAACAGAGGAATTTCTTTAGCAAGCGGACAGTGAATCTGCGGAGGCTAAGTCATTGGGTATATCTAAAGAGGAGGTTGATAGGTTCTTGACTAGTAAGGGCATCGAAGGTTACTGGGATGTCTGGCTACATAACTCACCCTAAACCAATGATCTATTGATAGTTCTCAGAAGCAAGCCACTTAACCAAATCCACAACAGGCTCAGTAGAATGTTTATAACAGAGGATTGGAGATAATTCCTTCACATAATCTGGGGGAACTTAAAGTCAAGTCGTTGAGTAATTCAGAAATAAACAGCTTCTCTCAATAATGAAGCTACCATTGCCAAATTTACCGATGTCCTGCAGGGAAGACAAACTGCAAATGCTGGAGGAACTCAGCAGGTCAGGCAGCACCTATGGAAAAGAGTAAACAGTCGACGTTTCGGGTCAAGACCCTTCATCAGGACTGGAGAGGAAAGAGAGAAGTCAGAGTATGAAGGTGGGGGGAAGAGAGGAAGAAGTACAAGGGGGCAGGTAATAGGTGAAACTGGGATTGGGGGAAGGGGCTGCGAGGGAAGTTGATAGGTGAAAGAGGTAAAGGACTGGAGAAGGGGGACTCTGATAGGAGAGGGTAGAAGATCATGTAAGAAAGGGAAGGAGGAGGAGCACTAGAAGGGGGCGATGGGGAGGTAAGGAGATAAGAGAGAGATGGAAACAGGAATGGGAATGGTGAAGTGGGGGCAATTACTGAATGTACAAGAAATCAATGTTCATGCCATCAGGTTGGAGGCTACCCAGACCCGTAAGGTGTTGCTCGTCCAGCCTGAGTGTGGCTTCACCATGGCAGCAGAGGCCGTGGACTGACATGTCTGATTGGGAGGCAGAGAGCAATGGACAGCCGACGCTGTGGTTCAAACTGAAAGACAGAGGGGAGAGATGGCCAGCACAGCGAGGTGGAGGGAAGGGGTGGAGCAAGAGCTGGTCGATCTGGGCAAGGAGGGACGAGAAGTGAGGGGTGGAGGAGGAGAGGGAAATGTATCAGAAGCTGGGAGGTGATAGCTGGAGGGGATGACTAAGGGCTGCAGATGACAGAACATGATAGGAGATGAAGGTGGAGGACGGGATAAAGTGAGGGAGGTAGGGAGGGAAATCGGAGTGCAGATGAAGGACAGAAGGGCCTATGTGAAGGGAAAGAAGCTGGGCAATCTGTCTTCCTTACCCAGTCTGGCCTTTATGAGCCTGCTGATCCCAGCAATATATTTAATATAATTGTCTTTGTTGGACCCTGGTTGTTATGTATTTAATATTTCATTAATATTTGAATAATCTTGTAAATATATATTAGTTGATTAAGCTTTCATTTAAATAATTAAATAATGCAAATTGCATAAGCCATCCCACACAATGCATGCATGCCTCACTTAAAGTAAACGTGAACTACCCTCGTGTTTTCAGACTTCCGTGTTTCTTTGAATTAATTTAATGTTTTCAAGTTATAAAAATGAACACTGGTAATTTTGCGATCCAAAGGTTCTTCAGAAGTCAAGGATGAGGCGTAAAACTTGATAGTCATGGGCGTTTGTTAAAATGTTACAAGAATCAGGAAAAATATCGAAGAACAAAGAAATTGCGGTTGTCGTATTCTAATAGCTTATTCAGACTAGATAAAAACCAAAACACTTTATGATATAAAATAACCTATGAAATAACCAGATTGACACATACTGCAGAGAAATTTATAGAAAAATATAGATTCATCTATCTATACTATAAGTTGCTGAAAAGCTCACTGAATAGTTACACATATATGTTGTAGGTGATTATACTGTATAAAATACAAGCAGGCAGCGGAAACGTTAAACTGAACTTCAATGTTCAAAATTCAAAGTAAATTTTATTATCAAAATACCTACCGTATATGTCACTCTGAGATTAATTTTATTGTGGGCATACTCAGCAAATCTATAGAACAGTAACGATAACAGGATCAATGAAGGATCAACCAGAGTGCGGAAGACAACAAACTGTGCAAATGCAAATATAAATAAATAGCAATAAGTAGTGAGAACATGAGATAATGAGATAGAGAGTTCTTAAAGTGAGATCAATAGTTGTGGGAACATTTCAATGATGGTGCAAGTGAGTGCAGTTATCTCCTTCTATTCAAGAGGCTAATGGTTCTTGAACCTGGTGGTGCCAGTCCTGAGGCTTTTGTACCTCCTACCTCATGGCAAGAAGAGAGCATCACCTATATAGTGTGGATCTCTGATAGATGCTGCTTTCTTACGATAATGTTGCATGTAGATGTGCTCAATGGTGGGGAGGGCTTTACCCGTGAATCCACTACCTTTAGTAGGATTTTCTGTACAAGGGCATTGGTGTTTCCATACCAGGCTGTGAGGCAGCCAGTCAATATACTCTCCGCTACACATCTATAGAAGTTAGTCAAAGTTTTAGATGTCATGCCAAAGATCTACAATCTCCTAGAGAAGTAGAGGAGTTGCCGTGCTTTCTTTGCAATTGCACTGCTGTGCTGGACTTCTGAAATAGTAACGCCCAGGAATTTAAAGTGACTAATCCCCTCCGTTACCAGGTTCAGATATGGCCCAAGTGCAGAGTGAGACACACTGAAGCAGGTTGATTGTTCACAGATTTTAATACAAACAGTGTTAAAGGGAATATAAACAATAAACGCAAGGCCAAACAAGGCCGTTAACTAAAACTCTCAAGAGGAAAACGAAGCCAACACTGTGGCTGAAAAGAACATCTAAACATTAAACAAATGCCGCTAATCTTCGGAGTCAGTTGACTTGAAAGTCCAATATCTCAGGGATGGCCGAATGCAAAACAACAGCAAAGCATTGTTATGCGCTGTCCAAGTCTCGACAAGCACCACGATGACAAGTATGGAGTTAAATACTATCTCGATTAAATAATAATTAACTGACACATGAAAATTCACAAGCACAATTCCCGAATCCGTGGCTGTGACAGCCCCCTTACTAACTCTGAATCTCTGATGAAGACTGGCTCGTGGACCTCTGGTTTCCCTTTCCTGAAGTCTATAATCAGTTCCCTGGTCTTGCTGATACTGAATGAGAAGCTGTTGTTATGACACCACTCAGCCAGATCTTCAATCTCCCTCCTATATGCGGATTCATCATCACCTATCAGAAAAATAACGATTTTGCACTCCAGTCCATCACCATTAACAGAATGAAAAGTTGGAGGGTGGGGAAGGAGGATAGCTGGAAGGTGAGAGGTGAAGCCAGGTGGGTGGGAAAGGTAAAGGGCTGGAGAGGAAGGAATTTGATAGGAAAAGAGAGCTGATCATAGCAGAAACGGAAAGAGGAGGCGACGCGGGGCAGGCGATAGGCAGGCAAGAAGAGGTAAAAGGCCAGAGAGGGGAAGGGGAGGAAATTTTTTTTTAACCGGAATGAGAAACCGATGTTCGTGCCATCAGGTTGGAGGCTACCCAGACGGGATATAAGATGTCACTCCTCCACCCCGAGGGTGGCCTCATCTTGACACAAGAGGAGACCGTGGACCCATATGTTGGAATGGGAATGGGAATTAAAAGCTTTGGCCACTGGGAAGTTCCGCTTTTGGTGGATGGAGTGGAGGTGCATGATGAAGCAGTGTCCCAATTTTCCAGCTTGTGTTTCCTTCTTCCATTCATGGCAGAAGAAAGGTGCAAAGGTGGAAAATAGGAATCTACCTGTAGCATGCAGCAAGTATGTCCTGATGAAGGGTTGCAGTCTGAAAATTTAACTTTATACTCCCTTCCATAGATGCTGCCTGACTTGCTGAGTTCCTCCACCATTTTGTGCATGTTGCTCTGGATTTCCAACATCTGGTGAAACTCTTGTGTTTATTATTTACTGCCCGCTCTGCCTTTGTTTTTCACTCATTCGGCTGAAAACATTCCTTGTGTCCTTAATTAAACAGGTGGATGGTTCCCCTGGTCACCATTTCCATGTACTTGGCTGGGTCAGTGTAGCTGTACCACAAGATCCAACACTGGCCTCTCCAATGGGGTAAGTTCAATATTTGCACAGTAGTTCCAACTCTATGGGTAAACAAATTTGTTTGACTGAGGTGGAATGTTATCCCAAAAATGCGCTCAGTACTGTTTGGTAATGTTGCAATTTCTCTTGTCCTGAGCTGTTTTGAGCCACTGACATTAAAACCCCTCAATACCCACATCCTCTCTCAAAACAATCGCCTCTGTCAGGAGCCACATACACAAATGCCAGAGGAACTCAGCAGGTCAGACAGCATCTATGGAGGGAAGAAGCTGTCGAGGCTTTGGGACGAGAGCCTTCAACAGGGCTGGAAAGGAAGGGTGGGGTAGAAGTTAGAACAAGGAGGTGAGGAGTACAAGTTGTCGGGGGGGGGAGATAGGTGGATGGGGGAGGTGGGATGATGTGAGAAGGTGGGAGATGAAGGGCTGAAGAAGAAGGAATCTGATAGGAGAGGACAGTGGACCATGGGAGAAAGGGAAGGAAGTGGGGAACCAGGGGGAGCTAATGTGAAGTTCATGAGGGTGAGGGAGGTGAAGGGAACAGGTAAGAGGGCCACCAGAATAGGGGTTAAGCAAAAAAAAGGTGTGGCGGTTGGGTAGGATAACAGAGAATAGTTGTTACCCAGAAGCTACAGAAATTGGTGTTCATACCATTACGTTGGAAACTACCCTGACAGACATGAAGTATTGCCTCTCAAATCTCATTGCGGTAGTAGAGGAGGTCATAGACAGACATGTCAGTGTGGCAGTGGGAAGTCAAATTGAAACGGGTAGCCACCAGGAGATCCTGGCTGTTGTAGCAGACAGAGTGAAGGTGCTTGATGAATTGATCCCCCAATCTGCACTGGGTCTCCATTTTGGAAGTTGGCTTTGGCAATGGCAATTCTTCTTTTTATTTCTACTTTACTTCTAGCATCTTGTGATATAAAACTACCAAGGTAATTAAAGCTGGTCTTTTGTTCAATCTCTTGGTTACTGATGTACAATTGGCAGATGGGAGTATCCTGCTGTATTGATATTAGCATACATTTGTTTTTTTACAGTTGATGGCTAGACTAAAATCTGCACTTGTTTGTACTACCTTATCTAGGAGAATTTGTAGGTCTTCTGCAGCACTTGATATTAGGGTGGTATCGTCTGCATATCTTATATTGTTGATGTTAACACCTTCAATTTTTACCCCATCTAGGTCTTCTATTTCTCTGAGAATCATTTCACTTCAGTATATAATTATTGTAATTCAGATTTCTTTTTCTACATTTATCATGTATTGCACTTCACTGCTGCCGCAAAGTTAATAAATTTCACGACACATGCCGGTGATATTAAACCTGATTCTGATTCTGTCCTTTACCCCCTTACGGCCCATATACATTATATTCTCCTCCTTCCCTGCAGCTTTTATCATTACGTTCACCCTCCCCCATTCTCAATTCCTCCATCTCCGCCGTATCTGTTATCAGGAGGAGGCACTCCATTGCCGAAATTTTGAGATGTCCTCCTCCAAAGAGTGGGGTTTCCCTTCCGCTAGCACTGATGCCGTCCTCACCTGCATCTCCTCCATTTCCCACACATCCTCCTGCCACCATAACAGGAATAGGGTTAGATAGATAGATAGATAGACAGATAGATAGATAGATATATTTTATTGATCCTGAGGGAAATTGGGTTTCGTTACAGCCGCACCAACCAAGAATAGAGCATAAATATAGCAATACAAAAACCACAAACAATCAAACAACAATATGCAAACTATGCCAGATGGAAAATAAGTCCAGGACCAGCCTATTGGCTCAGGGTGTCTGACCCTCCACGGGAGGAGCTGCAAGTTCGATGGCCACAGGCAGGAACGACCTCCCGTGCCGCCAGGTGTTGTATCTCGGTGGAATGTGGCCGAAGTCCAACAGTAAAAAATTCAGTATCTGGTCCACAAACACGTTCCTCGATCGTAATATGACCCGGATTGCACCATCTGTTGTTAACCAGAACAGTAAGCACCAAACTCCTTTACGCTTACTGCTCTCAGTGCACTTCCGGTCAGCCGGAACAGTCTGGAAGCCGTCCATGGAGCAGTTTTGATCGGGTATGTCCTCGTGCAGCCCCGTTCCAGTGAAACACATAACACTGCACTCCCGAAATGTTCTCTGACATCTGGCTAGCGCTGTGAACTCGTCCATTTTATTACCCACCAAACTCCTCTTCTCCATAAGTCCCTGTTGTCTCGACCCAGTCCTCTTTCCTCGACTTTGTGATCCCCCTCTGCATCCTCTGTGTGTTTTCCTCCAGATTTCAACAGGGGTGTCCGCCGCTCTGCTCACTAAACCGGCCGGCATTAGCGCAAGCAGCTGGTCCCTGTAATGAACAATGTGACCATGCTTCTGTCCTGTGTGTCGGGATGTAACTATTTCCAGCACTAAAAACCCAAATAAAACTCCCTTTGGGCTTACCTACCACTCCACAAGCCTCTGTATCCAGCACATCATACCCTGTAAATACTGCCTTCTACAACGAGATTCTACCACTAAGCACATCTTGTCCTTTGCTGTCTCTCCGAGAAATAGGGAGGTAGTGCCCAGGGGTTCATGGACCACTCAGAAATCTGATGGCAGAGGGGAAGAAGCTGGTCCTGAAATGTTTAGGGTGGGTCTTTAAACTCTTGTACCTCCTCCCTGATGGTAGTGATGGGAAGACGGCATGCTCTGGCTGATGCAGGTCCTTAATGATGGATGCTGCCTTCTTGAAGATGGTGGGGAGGATTGTGCCCATGATAGATCTAGCTGGGTTTACACCTCTCTGAATCTTCTCGCTTGGAAGCACCAATGCCCTTGAACGGAAAATCCTACCAAGTAGTAGATACGGCCCAGTCCATCACGGATAAATCCCTCCCAACCATTGAGCACATCTACATGAAACATTGTCACAGGAAAGCAGCATCCCCACCACCGCCCGTGCTCTTTTCTCGCTGCTGCCATCAGGTAGAAGGTACAAGAGCCTCAAGATTCACACCACCAGGTTCAGGAACAATTACTACCCCTCAGCCATCAGGCTTTAGAACCAAAGGGGATAACTTCATTTAACTTCATCACTGAAATGTTCCCACAACCAATGGATTCACTTTCAAGTACTCTCCATTTTATGTTCTCAATATGTATTGCTTATTGATTTATTATTATTGTTTCTTCTCTTTGTACTTGCACAGCTTGTTGTCTTCTGCACTCTGGTTGAACGCCCTGGTTGGGTGGTCTTTCACTGATTCTTTTATGCTTGTTATTCTATAAATTTATTGAGTATGCCCACAAGAAAATGAATCTCAGGGCTGCCTATGATGACATATATGTACTTTGATAATGAAGTTTACTTTGAACTTTGACCTTTGATCCAGTGCATTGGTGCCTCATCACAAGTGATGATGCAACCACTCAGAAAACTCTTCACAGTTCCTCTGTAGAAGTCTGCTGGAGTCCTTGATGTCGTGCCAAATCTCCTCAAATTCCTGATGAATTGTAGCCATGGTATGCCTCCATCATGATTACATTAGTATGCAAGGCCCAGGATAGGTCCTCTGAGATATTGACCCTAAGGAACTTGAAACTACTCATTCTTTCCACCACTGACCCCTCAGTGAGGATTGGTATGTGTTCTCCCAACTTCCCCTTCCTAAAGTCCACTGTCCTTTTAAATTCCCCGAGTATATTCTTGCCCTCTTCATGCTCAGATCCTTTAATATACTTCACAACTGATGTAGCCTTCTCATTTTTTCACAACCAGAGTCTCCTAGACATTTGAAAAATAAATTAATCAGCTGTAAATAAGGAATTTAACTGCACCCTGGTGTATATGACAATCATCGTCCCCATCATTATGTGCCATGTCATTACATGGGTGATCATTGTCCATGACAATGATTGTTCTTGGCAAATGTTTTCTACAGAAGTGGTTTGCCATTGTCTTCTTGTCTGGGCAGTGTCTTTATAAGAGGGGTGACCCCAGCCATTATCAATACTCTTCAGAGATTGTCTGCCTGGCATCAGTGGTCACATAACCAGGATCTGAGGTATGCACCAGCTGCTCATATGACCATCCACCACCTGCTCCCGTGGCTTTTCATGACCCTGATCAGGAGACCAAGCAGGTGCTGCACCTTGCCCAAGGGTGACCTGCAGGCTAGCGGAGGGAAGGAGCTCCTTACACCTCCTTTGGTAGAGATGTGTCTCCACACTACTACCAATATATGACAATGAACTAGTCTAACCTGCTCTTGTGGTGATGTGCCCCGTCATTGACCATACTTACATGAAGTGTTGTCACAAGAAACAGCATCCATCATCAAGGACCCCACCATCCAGACCATTCTCTTCACGCTGCTACCATCGAGCAGGAGGTACAGGAGCTCTAGGTTCCACACTACCAGCTTTATGAACAGTTATTACCTAAATCAAAGTTCAAATTAAATTATTATGAAAATACTTAGACAGTATGTCACCATATACAACCCTGAGATTCATTTTCTTGCGGGCATACTCAGTAAATCCACAAAACATAACTGAATCAATGAAAGACTGCCCCCTAAAGGACGGACAAACAACCAACGTGCAAAAGACATCAAACTGTGCAGATATAAAAAACAGATAATAATAATAAATAAACAAGCAATAAGTATCGAGAACTGTAATGAGTTCTTTAGGCTCGAGAGTGTTGGGCTCCAAAGTTTTTAGAGCACAAACACCTGAATGGGTTCATTGTTGGTTAACTACAGTCATTAATCATTAAGAGTTCTTTATGTTTTTCTCGAGTGATTTGCCCTTTGTAATGTGGTCTCCTGGTGCTTTTTGTTTAACTTGTTAAGTTTATTTTAATAGGCTCAGGGATTCCGTGTTACATGTATTATTTAAGCGGACGTCCAATTAGCGCTAATCGCGGGGTCCTAGTTTTGAGAATGTTGCTTCTCGCGGTGTTGTTTGGTCAAGCCACTGATGTTCTTCTGGGATTATTATGAATAGACTCTCATCACCATTTGTACATCAAGACACCGTCTTTCCTCTGCACTTGAATTCTGATGTTGCCAGTGCACAGAACATGACATGAATAGTCCTTGAAAGTGATCATAAGTTGTGGGAACATTTCAGTGATGGGGCAAGTGAGGTTGAGTGAAGTTATCCCCTTTGGTTCAAGAGCCTGATGTTTGAGGGGTAATAACTGTTCCTGAACCTGGTGGTGCGGGTCCTGAGGCTCCCATACCTTCTTCCTGATGGCAGCAGTGGGAAGAGAGCATGTCTTGGGTTCAGAATCTTGAACCAGTGTGGATAACTTCACTCATCACAACTCTGAACTGTTTCTCTGACCTACAGACTCACTCTTGAGCAACTTCTACAACTCACATATTCTCAGCATTTTTTATTGCACAGTTTGTTTTCTTTTGCACATTGGTTGTATGTCAGGTTTTTAAATAAATTCTGTTGTATTTCTTTATTTTTCCTGTGAATTCCTGCAAGAAAGTGAATCTCAAGGTAGTATATAGTAACATACATATATACACTTTGATAATAAATTCACTTTGAACTTTGAACTTTGAAGTGGACAATTGGCATCTTGCATTACTCGTTCGCATCACCAGAGGTCAGTCATAGCTCCAGAAATTGCAGCATATAAATTATACACTCCATTATCTGATTAATTTAGTTTAAAAAAAATTTTGGGCATCCCACAAGGAGATTTGTTGAACAATCCTTGTTCAACGCCAACTGCTTCCTGTAGCTCTAATCCTGCCTTACACTCCAGGTTCTGATATAAAATGTAATTAATGGACGAGGGAAGATTATGTTCATTAGGTGGACTGCAGTGGTTAGAGAGATCAGGAAAGTTGGTCTAAATCTATGCTTTGAAAGCAGCTACAGCCTGTTCTGATGTAACATGACTTTCTACAATGCAAAATATCTGAGGAAAGTAATCCTATTACAACAAATCTACTTGTACTCTCTCCCATGTTCCTGTTGTGAATTGTGTGTGTCCGTTACTGAGGAACACTAAAATTGGTTGCATCCACACAGTCCTCCCACTAGGTCCCCTTGCCTCACTGTTCCCACCTACCCACCCTACCTCCTGTATTTGGTTCCGTGCTCTGCCTTTGTCTCTATCAGATTCCACCATCTCCAGCCCTTTGTCACCTCCACCTATCACCTCCCAGTTTCTGTTCTTCCCTCCTCCATCTGCCTAGAAACCCGACCCCACCCTATTGCCCACCATCTCTTCCCCTCATCTCTTTGTACTGGCTATCTCCCATCGATCTGTCAGTCTACAAGGATCTTGAGCCGAAACGTTGACTGTCCATTTCCCGCCACAGAGGCTGCCTGACCCACTGAGCTCCCCCACCATCTTGTTCACCGACTAATAACAATTTACTCCTCTAACAGCTGCATCTAGCAGGTCACAGGGTGAGAGTCTGAATGAGAACTTAAGAACATTAGAAATGGATCAATCAAGACACGGGCCCTCGCACCTGCCGCCATTCAATAAGGTGATGACTAATCAGATCTTAGAACCATAGAACCATAGCACAGAACTACAGCACAGAAAACAGGCCATTCAGCCCTTCTAGTCTGTGCCAAAACTTTATTCCGCTAGTCCCATTGACCTGCATCCAATCTATAACCCTGCAGACCTCTCCCATCCATGTACCTATCCAATTTATTCTTAAAACTTACGAGTGAGCCCGCATTTACCACATCAGATGGCAGCTCGTTCCACACTCCCACCACTCTCTGAGTGAAGAAGTTCCCCCTAATCTCTGGACTAGAAGGCCCAAATCCTCGGCTTTGCTTGTTTCGGCGGCCGAGGCGAGGTTGAAGGCACTCGGCAGAGGATGGCACTCGGGAGGCTGTATCGGAGGGGCTGGTCGGAGGCTCGAAGTTTTCGGATGGACGGACTCAGTGTCGACTGTGGTCGGCTGCTTCCAAGGTATCAGCAAGTTGTCGGTGCCTGGAGGTTTATGGCAGGGAGTTTCTCCCTTTTGCCGCCTGCTATCGGGGACTCGGGAGTCAATCGGGACTTGAGACTTTTTTTTACCATGCCCATGGTCTGTTCTTCATCAAATTGTGGTATTGCTTTTCACTGCTGTAACTATATGTTATAATTATGTGGTTCTGTCAGTGTTAGTCTTTGGTTTGTCCTGTTTTTCTGTGATATCACTCTGGTGGAACATTGTATCATTTCTTAATGCATGCATTTCTAAATGACAGTAAACGAGGACTGAGTGTTCTCATAATCTAATCTAATGTTCCCCCTAAACCTTTCCCCTTTCACCCTAAAGCCATGTCCTCTCGTATTTATCTCTCCTAATTTAAGTGGAAAGAGCCTATTCTCATTTACTCTGTCTATACCCGTCATAATTTTGTAAACTCTATCAAATCCCCCTCATTCTTCTATGCTCCAAGGAATAAAGTCCTAACCCGTTCAATCTTTCCCTGTAACTCAACTCCTGAAGACCCGGCAACATCTTAGTAAATCTTCTCTGCACTCTTTCAATCTTACTGATATCCTTCCTATAGTTAGGTGACCAGAACTGTACACAATACTCCACAGTTGGCCTCACCAATGTCTTATACAACCTCCCCATAACATCCCAACTCCTATACTCAATACTTTGATTTATGAATGCCAGGATGCCAAAAACCTTCTTTACAACCCTGTCTACCTGTCTGTCTTGGTCTCTGTAATTCTATCTAGCCAATATGCAAAGGCACATCACCCCCAGGACTCTGGGTTGGAGAATTCCAAAGAGCAACAATCCTCAGTAAAGATGTTCTTCCTCATATCAGTCTTAAGTGAGCATCCCTTATCCTGAAATACTGTCTCCAGACTAATTTCCTAAACCAGGACAAAATACCTCAGTCGAGTTGATTGTTATATGCTGAAGTAAGGTGAGGTACAGGTCGAAGCACCTCTTTTCTTCAAGGAACAATGGCCAATACATTAAAGGTGAGTGGAGGAAAGTTTGGAGGAAGAAGATTAAAGCAGCTTATCTTTGTTCGTCACATGTACATCTCAGGTTGCCAACTGTCCCGTATTAGCCGGGACATCCCGTATATTGGGCTAAATTGGTTTGTCCCATACGGGACTGCCCTTGTCCCGTATTTCCCCCGATAATGTAGAGCGTTCCTATGAAACCGTTTGTAAGCCGAAATGACGCAATTACCATTAATTTATATGGGAAAAATTTTTGAGCGTTCCCAGACCCAAACAATAACCTACCAAATCATACCAAATAATACATAAAACCTAAAATAACACTAACATATAGTGAAAGCAGGAATGATATAAATACACAGCCTATATAAAGTAGAAATAATGTATGTACAGTGTAGTTTCACTTACCAGAATCAGGAAGATTAAGCCAAAACCGCTTTGTAGAAAAATACTGGCACGTACAGGTATGCACACGTCATGTATGCACACACAGGTGCCCGCGCAAGGCTTCATGGTCATGGTAGTCTTTCTCGGGGTAAACACAAGTGTCCCGTATTTGACTGCTACCTTTGTCCCTTATTTGGGAGTGAGAACGTTGGCAACCCTATGTACATTGAAGCATCAAAACATATAGTGAGATGTGTCCTTTGTGTCAAATCAAATCGGTGAGGAGCAATGTTCTCTCTAAGTTTTTTTTTTACAGCTGCACAGACCAACCATTGCCCTGAGCAGGAAATTTTAACATGGCACAGCACTTTAAATGTTTTTTTTCTGTAAATAAAAATAAGTCAGAATGTAGTAATTTTCACATCAAGAAAACATAAACCACAACTCACAACACAAGTAAACACTGTCAGGCAGTCAAAACAACCAACAGGCACAATGGCAAAAGTAAAATGTTTTGACTAGATGGCGTCAGCGTTCAGCAGACTGGCAGATTCTGACCTCTATTCTGAGTTTATTGTTACAATTTGTAACTTGAAACATTGACAGTGCAAGGCACTCCTACTGTCCACTAGCCTACAGGTCATCCTTGAGTGAAGTGTAGCATCTGTTTAACCCCCCCCCCACCCTCAGTCAGGGTCATGTGAAGCCATGGGAGCAGTCGGTGCATTTTACAAGTCCTGGTTATGTGACCACTGATGCCAGGCAGACACCCTCCGAAGCGTACTGATAATGGCTGAGTTCACCCGTCTTGTAAAGACACTGCCCAGAAAAAGACAATGGCAAAATGCTTCTATAGAAAAATTTGCCAAGAACAATCATGGTCATGGTCACCCACTTCACACAACACAGCACATAATGATGTTGATACCCCTCATTAAAATTGTGTCTTTTTGTTTTGCACTAAGGCCTTGTTTTCAGCATTCTTCTGGGTGTATTTTATGGGTTATGGGCTGCTGATCATGAAAATCACCATGAAATTTCCCTATCACACACCATTTTTTAAAATCATCTATATTTGTTATTTCATGTCAGAATAACTGGTGTCAAGACTAAGAAAGACATTTTTGTTGGTCCACAAATCAAACAGGTCATCAATGACAGGTAATTTAAAGAACTTCTAGTAGGAACAGAGAAAATCGCATGGAAGTCATTCAAGGACGTTGTTGAAAGTTTTCTTGGCAACTACAGAGCACCAAGCTACATGTAGCTGGTTGACAACATGCTTCAAGCAACAGGTCACTAAAGATTCATTTTCTGCCCTCCCATTTGGACTTCTCCCCTACAAATCTTGGCACTGTCAGTGACAAGCATGGTGAAAAGTTTCACCGGGACATTGTGGTTATGGAGAAATGGTATCAAGGCTGCTGGAATCCATCAGTGCTGGCTGATTATTGTTGGACACTTAAGTGAGAAGCCTTAGACACTGAGTACAGATGAAAATCATCAGCAAAACACTTTTAACTTAGTGGAACTACTGCAAAGTGACATTTATGAGACTGGAATAATACCAGAAGAGATGAAAAAATCAGTATTTATCACTCTTCCTAAGAAACCTGGAGCAATAGAATATGAATTACATAGGACCATAAGTTTAATGAGTCATATCACTAAGATACTTCTAAGAATTTTGATGACAAGAACTAAAAGTAAGATACAAGCTGAAATAGGTAAAGAACAATGTGGTTTTGTGAAAGACAAAGGTACAAGAAATACGATATTGATGTTAAGGATACTATCAGAACAAGCTATTCAAGTG
Source organism: Mobula birostris (assembly GCF_030028105.1). Lineage (NCBI taxonomy): Eukaryota > Metazoa > Chordata > Chondrichthyes > Myliobatiformes > Myliobatidae > Mobula > Mobula birostris. Next base: position 11,254,389 of record NC_092380.1, on the reverse strand, counting down.
AAAAAAGATTTGTTTGTTTGCTTTATTGACTACAGAAAAGCATTTGATAAAGTGAAGCACAATAAGTTATTCGAAATATTATAGGAAACTCTAGATCTAGATTCGAAAGACCTCCACCTAATGAGAAATCTGTACTGGGAACAAACCGCCGCTGTAAGAATAGGTGGAGGAGTGAGTCAGTTTATGAAAATCAAGAGAGGCGTTAGACAAGGGTGTGTTTTCTCCCCTGATTTGTTTAATGTGTACAATGAAACAATATTACAAAAAATTAGAGACATCTTGGGAATCAAAGTTGGCGGTGAAAACATCAATAATTTTAGATATGCGGATGACACCGTGTTAATTGGAAGTACGGAGGAAGAACTACAAAACTTAATTGATATAGTTGTTGAAGGAAGTGCATGGTATGTCGTTGGGAATGAGAAACGTTCCTTTAGACAAAATTAAAAATCTCTGGGAACAAGACTTACAGACTTCAATGTCTGAGGAAACTTGGAATGAAATTTTTAAATTGGTTAATACCTCATCATTGTGTGCCTGTCACTCCCTCCTACAATTTAAGGTGGTCCATAGGGCCCACATGACTAAAGATAAACTGTCTCGTTTTTATTTGGATATATCTCCCTATTGTGACAAATGTAACAAAGGAGAGGCTTCATTAATTCATATGTTCTGGACGTGCCCGAGTCTTGAAAAATACTGGAAGGAAGTATTTCAAACGTTTTCTGTGCTTTTAAAAGTAAATTTTAAACCAAACCCTTTGACTGCCTTATTCGGTATTGTTGGAGGAAAAGATATTATCTTGGAGACACCTGATTTGCACATCTTGGCTTTTATTTCTGTTATAGCTAGGAGGGCATTGTTGCTTAGGCTGAGCGATGTTATGTCATGCTTAAATTTAGAGAAGATTCGTTGTTCAATTTCTGAATCAAGACAAGACTTTTTAATATTGTGGGGACCTTTTTTGAATTACTTTCAAAATCTTTGATTTGTTATCAAGTACAGATGTTGGCTAATAATATGTTTTACCATATGATAAGGATTTTTTTTTTCCTTTTGCTTTCTTTACCAAGCAGCTTTCTTGGTAGTGGGTTTAGAATTTTTTTTGTATAATAATAAAACTATTACTTTTCAATATTACAATGCAATTTAATTTATACGGACATGGGGTAATGAAACTATAAATGAGATTCACACATATTGTATTTGATATATGATTATATATGCTCCTGTACTCTGTATTCTTTTTTGTAAGGAATCAATAAAGATATTGAAAAAGTAGAAGAAAGTGCAAAAATGGGTCTATCTATCAATTGCAAAAAGACAGAACGTATGGTGATATCCAAAAAGAAGGAGAATCCTATCTGCAGGCTGAGAATAAACGGGGAAGACATAAAACAAGTACAGAACTTTTGCTACTTAGGAAGCTGGGTGACATCAGATGGCAGGTGCGACATGGACATCAAAAGAAGAATAGGGATGGCAAAAGACTCCTTTACGAGAATGAAGAGTGTAATGATCAATACTAAACTAGGCATGACAACCCGCCTCAGAGCACTGAAATGTTACGTTTATCCAGTTATGTTATATGGCTCAGAATGTTGGACAATATCTAGTAACATGAGGAAACAAGTTGAAGCAGCAGAGATATGGTTTTTGAGGAGGATGCAAAGAACATCATGGACGAAACGAATATGTAATGAGGATGTCATGAACAGAGCCAGCAAAAAAAGAGAAATAATGTATGAGATCATGAAAAGGCAATGAGACTTCATTGGACATGTGATTAGGAAAGAGGAGTTAGAATGTATGGTAATTATGCGAAAGATTGAAGGGAAGAAAGAAAGAGGAAGGCAAAGACAAATGATGATGGGGACAGCAGCCAGAGAACTGGAAATGAATACCAATGAATTGATCCACTTGACACGAAACAGGAGTGTGTGGGCCATGGCAGTCAAAGCTCAAACTGGGCATGGCACCTGATGATAATGATGATGATGTTGATGGTGATGATGATTATGATGATGTTGATGATGATGATGATGACTGCAAAGTGTCAGCACCTACACCATTAAATGCATTATATTCAATAAAAGTTAATTTCTTGTTTCTCCAAATTCCTACGTGATACAAGTAGTCTGAAATTGTATCTGTATTTAGCTTCAAGCAGTCTATTATAAACAGAAAAAAATTCCAAGGAAGCAAAACCTTTGAAAAAAAAATTGTTGTCCAGTGTATCTTGCATGTTGCCTGCACCTACGTGACTGTGATGTTGTTGCAAGGAATACTTTTGTTGCACCTGTACCTCACTGTCGCTAGTTCAAGCCTCAGATGTGACAGCGTGTTTGTGTCCTTGAGCAAGGCACTTAACCACACATTGCTGTAGTGTCTGTGCGAGGAGTGGCGCCCCACACAGACTTCCAATCTGCGCCTTGTAAGGCATGAAAATGCCCGACGCAGGCCTCTCATGGTCTGAGTCGACGTTCCCCTCTCTGTACCTCACTGTACTTGTACACATGACAATAAGTAGGACTTGAACCTACCTTTTTGTTCAAGGTTTTTGACACCTGTCCTAATATCTCCTGTACCAAACAGTGTTAGATTGTGCTCTAGTGTAACGTTTCCCATCTGCCTTTCGGTGCTAAAGATGCCAAGGAGATGAAAACAACTGTTATTGTTGTCCGCCGATGAGGCTACAGTGCCATGAACAGCTTGTTGGTGCATATTCTGGAGTTAGGGTATCTTGCAAATATTAATTCCAACAGTACCCATCCTTCAGACTGGAATGTGGTTGCAGATTGAATTTCAACCCCAGCTCAGAACAATGGTCTCCCTGGAGCTGAAGACCGGGGTTGATCACCTGAGAAGTCTGCACATGCATGAGTGTGACTGGAGAGAGTTGATGCCAACTAACATTCATTCTGGGTAACACACACAAAACGCTGGAGGAACTCAGCAGGCCAGGCAGCAGCTATGGGAAAAAAGTACAGTCAACGTTTCGGGCCGAGACCCTTGGGTGTCTGGAGAGTGGGTGCGAGGGGCGGGGGTGTTTGAAAATTATATGTAATTCAAAGGAAGCATTGTACATGTATTGTAACTGTAGAATTGTCCTGATGTTACCTCTGATCTTTAGCAAATAAAAATGTCATGTAATAATGGGTCAAGCAGGCCTCTTCTTCAAAGACTGCCTCGAATATGGAGCCTTTTCTTGTTTTTGTTGAATACAGGCTTCTATATCCACTGGCATCAGTGTCTTTCTGGTGACTTTTCTCACAGTTACAACACAGCCCTTTGCAAACTCACAGAGCTATCAATTCAAATGCATTACTGCTCATTAAGTTGCTGATGTTGTTCAGGACTTCCTTCATCATGACAATAGCTTCCTCTTGGTTTTCACTACTGTCAGTCAAGCAAGTCCCGGGTGGAGACTCAGGAATACAGTCGCGCACAGATGTAGGAGGATTCTCCATCACTGTTTCCGTAACAATTTTGTTTAACCGGTCATGGTTGTTAGCCATGAGCTGAACCGCCAAATCTGGAGGACCGGTGGACCACTCTTAGTCTGGCCTCCACCCTTTGAACTGTTTGACATGGGTGACCCTACCAACAGCCAAGGCATAAAGCCCTGACTCCAGTCTACGGAGCTCTTCGGGTCATTGAAACGCACAAGCCTCCAAACCATAGCAAGGTTGTGGTGCCTCTGGGACAATCAATTCATGGGAACTGAAAGGCAGAGTTGGGCTGGCGATTTCAGAGCTTGGGGGTGGGTTGTGTTGGGACGAGGTTAGAATGTAGTAGTTCAAATGTCGCGGCTGCCTCTCTGTTTACGGCAAACCAAACAGAATTTTGCCATATTGGTAGCCAGCACGAGACCATTTAAATCTCCAAAACGGTTTCCATTGGGAATGAGGTGTTGAGTACTAGAGCAGCTACATCCTTTGCTGTTCCATCATGTAATTACTTGCAGGTGTTGTGGTTAGTTTGAGGTTGTTCCTGGGACTGGAGTCTCATAGCAGCCCATTAAGCACAAGATTAGGTAAACCATTAGCCAAGGTTGCAGTGCGTGTTGAGAGAACCTGTTCCAGTGAGTGACAGCAGCGTCGACTGCCCCCTCCACCCCCCAGCACACAGCTGACATGCTCTTGCTTCAGTGATTGACAGTTATCTCAGCCTCTCAGCTAAGTCCATCACAGGCAAAGTCTTCCCACCACTGAGTACATCCACAAGAAAGCAGCATCCATCATCAAAGATCTCCACCACCCAGGCCACGCCCTCTTCTTGTTAGTACTGTACCATCAGGCAGAAGACAGAATAGCCTTAGGTCCCACACCACCGGGTTCAGGAACAGTTACCACCCTACGAACATCAGGCTTCTGAACAAATTGGTTCATTCACTGTGGCCCGGCCTAACTTGAAAGTCCACCTCAGAGTGAACCACCTCGAGTCAGAAGTACAGATCGGTGTGAAGGACCCCCATCACCCAGGACATGACCTCTTGTTGATGGCATCAAGGGAGAGGTCTCCTCTACACTGGTGAGACCCCTCGTAAACTGGGGTACCGCTACATCGAGCACCCCCACACCACCCGCCACAAGCAGGGCTTCTCGGTGACCAAACGTTTTAATTCCGGTTCCCATTCCATCTCTGATGTGTCGATACATAGCCTCCTCTTGTGCCAAGATGAGGCCACCCTCAGAGTGGAGGAGCAACACCTTATATTCCATCTGGAAAGCCTCCAGCTAGGTGGCATGAGTGTTGATTTCTCCTTCTGATAAACAAATTCCACCCCCCCCTCCATTCCCTACTCTGACATTCTACCTGCCTTTTGCTTCCCCCTGGGTCCCCTCCTCCTTCCCTTTCTCCTATAGTCCACTCTCCTCTGGAATTGGATTCTTTCTTCTCCAGCCCTTGGCCTTTCCCACCCACCTGGCTTCACCTATCACCTTCTTTCCCCTCCCCCCACCTTTTTATTCTGACTCGCTCCCCCTTCCCTCTCAGTGCTGAAGAAGGGTCTCGGTCCGAAATGTCGACTGTTTACTCTTTTCCATAGCTTCCGCCTGGCCTGCTGCGTTCCTCCAGTATGTTGTGTGGGCTGCTTTGGATTTCCGGTGTCTGCAGACTTTCTCATGTCTGGGAGGTACAGAAAGCAGAAGATACATACTCAACGTTTTAGAAACAGCTTCCTCCCCACCGCCATCACATTTCTGAACAGACAATGAACCCAAGTACAATAACTCACTTTTTTTTGCTACCTTTTTGCACTCTTTACCTAATTTTATATACATATAGTCCTGTACAAAAGTCTCAGGCATATACATATTACTAGGGTGTACAAGACTTTTGCACAGTACTTTATTTTACGTCTTTCCAGTTACCAAATAACACCTAACACGACTGAGTTAATACAAAGCTAAGTACTCTTGTTTCTGAACGCAGGAGGCCAGGCAGCATCTATAGAAAGAGGTACAGTCGACGTTTCGGGCCGAGACCCTTCGTCAGGACTAACTGAAGGAAGAGTGAGTAAGGGATTTGAAAGTGGGAGGGGGAGGGGGAGATCCAAAATGATAGGAGAAGACAGGAGGGGGAGGGATGGAGCCAAGAGCTGGACAGTTGATTGGCAAAAGGGGATACGAGAGGATCATGGGACGGGAGGCCTAGGGAGAAAGAAAGGGGGGGGATCCTAGAGGATGGGCAAGGAGTTATAGTGAGAGGGAGCGAAGGAGAAAAAAGAGAGAAAGAAAGGGAAAAGAATAAACAAACAAACAAACAAATAAATAAATAAATAAGGGATGGGGTACGAGGGGGAGGTGGGGCATTAGCGGAAGTTAGAGAAGTCAATGTTCATGCCATCAGGTTGGAGGCTACCCAGACAGAATACAAGGTATTGTTCCTCCAACCTGAATGTGGCTTCATCTTGACAGTAGAGGAGGCTGTGGATAGACATATCAGAATGGGAATGGGACGTGGAATTCAAATGTGTGGCCACTGGGGGATTCTGCTTTCTCTGGTGGACAGAGCGTAGGTGTTCAGCGAAACGGTCTCCCAGCCTGCGTCAGGTCTCGCCAATATATAGAAGGCCACATCGGGAACACCGGACGCAGTATTATCACCTCAGCAGACTCACAGGTGAAGTGTCGCCTCACCTGGAAGGACTGTCTGGGGCCCTGAATGGTGGTAAGGGAGGAAGTGTAAGGGCATGTGTAGCACTTGTTCCGTTTACAAGGATAAGTGCCAGGAGGGAGATCGGTGAGGAGGGATTGGGGAGACCAATGGACAAGGGGGTTGCGTAGGGAGCGATCCCTGCGGAAAGCAGAAAGAAGAGGGGAAGGAAGGATGTACTTGCCAATCCATTCCCTTTCTGATATGTCTATCCACGGCCTCCTTTACTGTCAAGATGAAGCCACACTCAGGTTGGAGGAACAACACCTTATATTCCACCTGGGTAGCCTCCAACCTGATGGCATGAACATTGACTTCTCAAACTTCCATCAATGCCCCACCTCCCCTTCGTACCCCATCCCTTATTTTTTCATTTTTTATTTTTTTTCTTTCCCCTTTTTTCCCTCTTTTTTCTCCCTCTGTCCCTCTGACTATACCCCCTGCCCATCCTCTGGGCTTCCCCCCTCTCCCTTTCTTTCTCCCTAGGCCTCCTGTCCCATGATCCTCTCAACTGTCCAGCTCTTGGCTCCATCCCTCCCCCTCCTGTCTTGTCCTATCATTTTGGATCTCCCCCTCCCCCTCCCCCTCCCACTTTCAAATCTCTTACTAGCTCTTCCTTCAGTTAGTCCTGACGAAGGGTCTCGGCCCGAAACGTCGACTGTACCTCTTCCTATAGATGCTGCCTGGCCTGCTGCGTTCACCAGCATTTCTTATGTGTGTGGCTTGAATTTTCAGCATCTGCAGAATTCCTCGTGTTTGAGTACTCTTGTTTCTGTTTCCCAACCACCTTCCTACTTTAACCAATATTCAGAACAATGCTAAAGTCTTAGGCACCTTAACTATATATGTGTCTGAGACTTTTGCACAGTACTGTATATATAGTAATTGTAACTTATAGTCTATTTATTGTGTAATGCAATATACTGATGCTGCAAAACCACATATTTCATGACAAACTGTTTGCCAGAATCGGAATCAGAATCAGGTTTATATCACTGGCATATGTCTTGAAATTTGTTGTCTTTGCGGCAGCAGTACAATGAAATAGATAATAATAGAAAAAAACTGTGAATTAAAGCATATATATATATAAAATTGTTAAATTAAATAAGTGGTGCAAAAATAGAAATAAAAAAGTAGGTGATAGAGTTCATGGGTTCAATGTCCATTCAGAAATCTGATGCAGAGGGGAAGAAGCTGTTCCTGAATCGTTGAGTGTGTGTCTTCAGGCTCCTGTACCTCCTTCCTGATGGTAGCAATGAGGAGAGGGCATGTCCTGGGTTGATGGGGGTCCTTAATGATGGATGCTGCCTTTTTGAGGTACTGCTCTTTGAAGATGTTGTGGATACTACGGAGGCTAGTACCCATTATGAATTTACAAGTCTCTGCATATTATTTCAATCCTATGCAGTAGCCCCCCTCACCCCTCCATACCAGACAGTGATGCAGCCAGTTAAAGTACTTCATGACATACCTGTATGACAGCGATATTAAATCTGATTCTGATCCTAAAGTGGCTGCAGGTTTTCAACAGACGCATTGTTTTACAGTGACCAGTCGTGATCTCCAACTTCTAACAACAGGTTTGTTTAAATAAACTTATTTTGATTCCTTGTGGTGGGATTTGGACTCACCTTTTAAGGCCAGGCTTCTGTACACACTGCAGTTCTCACAGAGAAATCAGAACACACACCAGTCCCCATAAAGGGATCAGAAGTAGGAAGAGTGAGCAATTTCAGGTTCCTGGGTGTCAATATCTCTGAGGGTCTAACCTGAGCTCAATATGTCAATGCAGTTACAAAGAAGGCAGGACAAGTCATTAGGAGTTTGGGGAGATTTGGTATGTCACCAAAGACACTCGCAAATTTCTACAGATGTACCATGAAAAGCATTCTAACTGGCTGCATTACTGGTATGGGTGGGCACTGGACAGGATTAAAATAAGCTGCAGGAAGTTGTGAACTCAGCCAGCTCCATCATGGGCACTGGCCTCTGTAGTATCCAAGACATCTTCAAGGAACGATGTCTCAAAAAGGCAGTATCCGTCATTAAGGGGTCCATCACTCAGGACATGCCCTCTCCTCATTACTACCATCAGGGAGGAGGTACAGGAGCCTGAAGACACACACTCAATGATTCATCTCTTCCCCCCTGCCATCCAATGTCTGAACGGACATTGAATCTACGAACACTACCTCACTACTTTTTTGCACTACCTACTTAATTTAACTATTTTATATATATACTGTAATTCACAGTTGTTAATATTATTGTACTGCTGCACCAAAAACAACAAATTTTATGACATATGCCAATGATATTAAACTTGATTTTGACTTCTGACAAATACTTGTCCAATTTTGAGTTGAGAGTTAAAGGGCAAAAGTTTAGGGGTAACATGGGGGAACTTCTTTACTCAGAGAGTGGTAGCTGTGTGGAACGAGCTTCCAGCAGAAGTGGTTGAGGCAGGTTCGATGTTGTCGTTTAAAGTTACATTGGATAGATATATGGACAGGAAAGGAATGGAGGGTTATGGGCTGAGTGCGGGTCAGTGGGACTAGGTGAGAGTAAGAGTTCGGCATGGACTAGAAGGGCCGAGATGACCTGTTTCCATGCTGTAATTGTTATATGGTTATATAATTTCAGAACAGAGTGGTCGAGAAGGGGGGCAAAGTTCTCGGCCACATTGTGTTTATTGTTACCTCCCGAGAAATGGATGTTGCTGGCAAAGTTTGTGGCTTAGAGAGAGACACAACACAGAAACAGGCCCCTTAGCCACAGTCGCCATCGAAACCCCATTTACACCACGGCAATCACTACTCCACCTCACCCGTTCAACCTTACAGTGAAAAGTAACACACACGAGAGCACAGAGAGAAACTTTCAATATTTCTTTATTATATATTCCTGTAAATGCCATTGAAAATTTCAGTTACACTCTGCACCTATAATGATTAGGTCGTAAGCTTCAAACAGAGGTCGATAAGAAGCTCTTACAGGTTCAAGTCGCAAACAGGATGTATTTACAAGGTTTATGTGTATAATATACAGCATATGTTGCAGACTATAATTTTATTTCTCTCTGCTGATATGGTTTACACTGCGTTGGTTACTAATATTGTTAACTGGAGTACACTCTACTGAGTTTGGGCAGTCTGGAACAGGTGCTGGGCAGTCCTGCCCAGAGGCTGCAAACTCTACCCATCTCCCTCAAAAAAAAGCACCTTGTTGCTCTTGAGCTGAAATTGCTTTCCCTTTGCCGCTGGCTCTAAGGAAGTTCTTAGCCTCACTGTAGTGGAAAGGTTACATGCACCCAAAGAAGTCAGTGGTCTGGTCTGCTTTGTACCTGGCTGTACATATTCTCTGTCACTTGCGTCAGGCTCTTGAACCAAAGTGGATAACTTCACTCAACTTCACTTGCCCCATCACTGAAAAGTTCCCGCAACCTATGGACTCACTTTCAAGGACTCTTCATCTCGTGTTCTCAATATTTATTGCCTGTTTATTTATTATTGTCCTTCCTTATTTTTGTATTTGTGCAACTTCGTGTCTTCTGTAGTCTGGTTGAACTCTCCGACTGTGTGGTCTTTCATTGATTCTGTTACGCTTATTATTCTATAGACCTATCAAGTATGCCCACAAGAAAGTGAATCTCTGGGGTATATGGTGACATTGACTTTGAACTTTAATTAACTCTTACCATGTTTCCCCTCTTCCCAGTCCATCACCTGTCCAATGTCACCTTCCTGCCACCGCTTCTCTCCCTTTCTGCATCGCTTGACAATTGGATCTCTTCAGTCAGTGAGAAAGGTATCCACCCAAAAGAGCTGGGACATTAAGTTCCCCTGTTAAGGGGCGGAGACACCTCTCTTCCTCATCCCAGTTGGGCTGAGGTAGAGGACGCCCCCAACCCTGAGTGGGTCACCTCCATGGGAACCCTCTCGCTCCACAGAATGAGGGGCAGATGATTGCGTTCCTCTGGCCCCAACTCCCATGGTAAATGAGAGCTGACCTCTCTCTGACCTCTTCCCGTGGCACCTCACTGTGAGAAAGCCCAAGTCAGTAACCGTCTCCAGTGAGGGTATGAGTAGGGGAAAGAGTGGAGTTTGTAGTGTTAGCAAAGATTTGGTGAGTGAATAGAGGGAGATTAGCTGAAGGCAAAGCCTCAGTGCTTTGTGGAGATCCCTCCAGGAGTGAAAGAAAATGTGAAATAAAATCAGAAAATGGCGGAAGTGTTCAGCTGGTCAGGTAGCATATGTGGGGAGAGAAGCAGAGTTGACGTTCCAGGTTGATGACCTTTCATCAAAGACCTTCTGATCTGTAGTGCAAACAGTTCTCCTTCCACAGATACTGGCTGAATGCTCCCGGCATTTTCTCCGCCTGATCCCTTTAGGAGCAAGCTGCGGAACACGGACTTCGGTCTGAGACCCTTTTCCCGGCACTCCCCTCGGGAATGAGGTAACATCGCCACTGGGAAAAGCAACTGCCCCCCCCCCCCACACACAACTGGGCTACAGGCCCCAAGGCAGGATGTGAATGGCTTGGATGCCAGGGAAAGTTCTGTCGCCTTTCCTCCCGGTAACATTACTCGGCTGAAAAATTAAAAAAAACTGCAGATGCTGGAAGTCTGAAATGAAAAGACAATACTGGAAACACTCAGCAGGTCAGGGAATGAGAAGCATTTAGGGGAGATACTGGAATCGATAGGTCCAGGGGCAATGAGGAAGGTTACTGGGGTGAACAGAAGTTTTTACACTGAGACACCCTGGGGCAGGTACACCAGAAACCTGTGGGTCCATGCCGGATATTGAGGTGCATTCAGGGTGTGTTGGAGGGTTATCATCTATAGAAGAGACGCAGGAGATTCTGGAAATCTTGAGCAACACACACAAAATGCTAGAGGGACTCAGCAGGTCAAGCAGCATCTACGGAGGGAGCCCAACACGTTGACTGTTTATTCCCCTCCATAGATGTTGCCCGACCTGTGGCGTAGCTCCTGCATTATGTGTGTGTGTGTTACTTATCATTAATGGAACATCCCTCACTACAGATGCTGCCTGACCAGCTGAGTCTTTCCAACACGTCCTGCTTCTATTTGACACTGTTCTGCCAACCACAGATTCCTGTGTGAGTCTGTGTGCGTGCGTGCGTGCATGCGTGCGTGTGTGTGTGTGTGTGTGTGTGACCATGTCCGTGCGTGCGTGCATGCGTGCTCATCTTGCTGTTGCAGCCCCTAGTATCCGTAGTACTGTTTCTTGCTCCGATAGCCTCTCTGTCGGTAAGGCCGCAGCTGGCCGCGGCTCCCAGGGCTCATCCAGCCACCACCAAATCGCCTGCTGTAAGCGTGCCTGCCGTTGACCTGTCTTGTCAAGTGATCGCAGAGCGGGTACTCCTCGCACTGCTCCCTGTTCATCTCGTATATGGACTTGACCCGTGCCCTGGAGGACCAACACAGGAAGCAGACAACTGTTCAAGCATTTTGCAGAGAATAGCGTTGAATTTATAAGCAGGCTCTTTGGCCCATCTAGTTTGTGCAGGCCGCTTTAGAACGTAGAACAGTACAGCAGTACAGTACCCACAGTGCTTTGTCGGAGTTTCAAAGAGTCGTAGAAAAGTAAGGCACAGAAACAGGCCCTTCAGCCCATCTAGTCTGTGCTGAACCATTTAATCTACTTACTCCCATCAGCCTCCACCTGGCCTCCATACCCCTACCATCCATGAACTGATCTTAACTTCTCTTAAACGTTGAAATCAATCTTGCATGTACGACTTATGCTGGCAGTTCTTTCCACACTCTCACCACCCTATGAGTGAAGAAGTTTCTCCTCATGTTCCCCTTAAACTTTCTACCTTTCACCCTTAACCCTTGGTTGTAGTCCCACCCAACCTCCGTGGAAAGAGCCAGCTTGCATCTACCCTATATATATCCCTATATATATCCAGACTTAGGAGCTGGTGGTAGACCTGAGGAGAGCTAAGGTACTGGTGACCCCTGTTCCATCCAGGGGGTCAGTGTGGACATGGTGGAGGATTACAAATACCTGGGGATACAAATTGACAATAAACTGGACTGGTCAAAGAACACTGAGGTTGTCTACAAGAAAGGTCAGAGCTGTCTCTATTGCCTGAGGAGACTGAGGTCCTTTAACATCTGCCGGACGATGCTGAGGATGTTCTACGAGTCTGTGGTGGCCAGTGCGATCATGTTTGCTGTTGTGTGCTGGGGCAGCAGGCTGAGGGTAGCAGCCACCAACAGAATCAACAAACTCATTCGTAAGGCCAGTGATGTTGTGGGGATGGAACTGGACTCTCTCACGGTGGAGTCTGAAAAGATGATGCTGTCCAAGTTGCATGCCATCTTGGTCAATGTCTCCCATCCACTACATAATGTACTGGTTGGGCACAGGAGTACATTCAGCCAGAGACTCGTTCCACCGAGATGCAACACAGAGCGTCATAGGAAGTCATTCCTGCCTGTGGCCATCAAACTTTACAACTCCTCCCTTGGAGGGTCAGACACCCTGAGCCGATAGGCTGGTCCTGGACTTATTTCCTGGCATAATTTACATATTACTATTTAACTATTTATGGTTTTATTACTATTTATTATTTATAGTGCAACTGTAACGAAAACCAATTTCCCCCGGGATCAATAAGGTATGGCTATGACTATGACCCTCATAATTTTGTATACCTCTATCAAATCTCCTCTAAGTTCTAAGGAGTAACGTCCTAACCTATCTTACCAATAGTCCACAGAAAGCATCTTGTCCAGATGCATCACGGCGTTGTATGGCAACTGCTCGGCATGTGAAAGCAAATAACTACAGAGAGCTCAGCACATCATGGAAGCCAGCCTCTGCTCTACGGATTCTGTCTATACTTCTTGCTGCCTTGGCAAAGCAGCCAGCATTAATTAAAGACCCCAACCACCCTGCACGTTCGCTCTTCTCCTCTCTCCCATTAGGCAGAAGATACAAAAACCGGAAAGCATGCACCACCAGGCTAAAGGACAGCTCCTACCCCCTTGTTATATGACTATTGAAAGTTTCACTGGAACAGTAACTTGGCCCACTTGACCTCACAATCAACCCAATTATTACCTTGCATCTTATTGTTTACCAACACTGCACTTGCTCTGCAGTTGTTAAACTTTATTCTGCATTCTGTAGTTGCTCTACACGTGTGTATTCTGGCATGTCGGTCCATGGACTCCTCTCGTGCCAAAACGAGGCCACCCTCAGGGAGGACGGAGCAATGCCTTATATTCCGTCTGGATTATATTTCTCATGCATCCCTTTGTACTGCTGCCGCACAACGACAAATTTCACGACACACAGGGCAGCGATATTAAACCCGATCACAAACAAGAGGAAACCTGCAGAAGCTGGAAATCCGAGCAGCTCACACAAAACGCTGGAGGAACTCAGCAGGCCGGGCAGCGTCTATGGAGAAGAGTGAACAGTCGACGTTTCGGGCCGAGACCCTCCATCAGGACTGCGGGAGGAAAGCCAGTCCTGCTGAAGGGTTTTGGCCCAACATGCCTACTGTACTTTTTCCCATATTAAACCTGATTCTGATAATGAATGTAGAGCACAAAACGTAGAACGGAGAACAGTTGTGGACTGGAATGGTCCCTCAACCCATGAAGCTATACCAAACTAATTAATTCAGAAATTAAATGAATAACGAAACTAATTCCTGCCTCCGCACTGCCCACGTCCCTCCATCCCCTGGACGTTAACGTTCCTTTCCAACTGCCTCTTAGCCACCTCTGTCGTATTTGCCTCCGCTACCAAGCCTGCAGGTGCATTCCAGACACCCACAACTCTCCAAAAATGCTTGGCGCATCTCCTTATCCCCGCTGAACTAAAATGCATGCCCTCTAGTATTAGAACTATCAACCCTGGGAGAAAGATACCAGCTGTTAACTCTTACCTATGTTCCGTATGACCTTATAAGGAATTCAATGGGCTGGTTTGGAGAACCCCCAGGTCGCGCACTGGCAGCACGTAAGATCCTTGCATAAGTGGCAGAAAGAGCCCTCCGCACCCCCCCCCACCGCCCCAAACGCACGCACACACACACTCACAAAATTCCAACCCTCTGCTTTAGCCCTCTCCTGCTCTATCGGTGGAAGAGTCCGGATTCACACACTGGTCTTACCAGCCACTTCAGAACCCTTTTCAGCAACTCACTCTCAATCCTAGGGACAGAAGAGGTCCCGCAGATGCTGGAAATCCAGAATAACAAGCACAAGATTCTGCAGCCAGGCAGCATCTATAGAGAGGAATAAGTAGTTGGCGTTTCAGGCTGAGACCATTGTGCCTTGGCTGGAAACACCAAATGTTTGTTCCTCTCCATAGATGCTGCCTGACCTGCCGAGTTCCTCCAGAATTTTGGGTTTGCTCCTCTCAATCCTAGGGTCTGCCTAAGGAGGAGAATGTAGGGAAAGGTGGCAGCTAATTTGTGTACAATACTCCGAGAGGGAAGGGGGAAGCACGTGTGATTTCTTAACCCTTACCGTCAGATATCTTCCCAGCCCAGAAGAAAGACCAATATCCCAATGCTCAGATGACTACCAACGGCCAGTCCAGAATTAAACCACAGAGCTATCTGGTGCCCCACGTGACTTTATAAAGACAGAATGGCTCTCCGAACAAACCTTTCCCATGGATTCCATCGACTTGCAGGTCTCATAAAGGAATACGCATCTCTGCTCCCAAGGAACAGCACTACAAGAGAAAGGAATTACATCAATGAAAGTTGTCCAGTCTTCACAAGAAAATCGTTCCTTCAAAATACACTCAGTGATATCTTAATGCACACCACATCTCTCAGTGCAGCACTTTTAGCTTACAATTATAGTCTCAGTATGGTTCCCAGGGTACCACCCCCACTCCCGTGTCACAGGTTCTGCTGCTGGTTTTAGTCTCCCTGACTCAATGTGTTTCATTATCTCTGTCCCAGTAAACCTGCCCCAGCATGTCACAGTGTCTCTGGATCAGTGGGTCCTAGTGTCCGTCTTCCACTTGAATGTCCCTGCCACAGTTCACCCCAGGGATTCCAGAATTCCTGCCTTGCACTACTTCCGAGTTCCTATAGCGGTGTGTCTGTGACACAGTTTCTATTTGTCTCAGAGTCTCTGACTCCCTGTGTCTCAACATCTGACCCACTGTGTCTCAGTGTTCCTGACCCTCCATGTCACAGAGTCCCTGACCCTCTGTATCTCAAAGTCTGACCCATTGTGTCTCAGTGTCCCTGATCCTCTGTGTCTCGATGTCTGACCCATTATGTCTCAGTGTCCCTGATCCATTATGTCACAGTGTCCCTGACCCTCTGTGTCTCAATGTCTGACCTATTATGTCTCAGTGTCCCTGACCCTCTGTGTCTCAAAGTCTGACCCATTGTGTCTCAGTATTTCCGACCCTCTGTCAGAGTCCCTGACCCTCTGTGTCTCGATGTCTGACTCATTATGTCACCGTGTCCCTGACCCTCTGTGTCTCGATGTCTCATCCATTATGTCTCAGTGTCCCTGACCCATTATGTCACAGTGTTCCTGACCCTCTGTGTCTCAATGTTTCTGACTCACTGTGTCATGGTGTTCTTGACCCATTGTGTCTCAGTGTCCACGACCCTCCGTGTCTCAGTGTCCGTGACCTTCTGTGTCCCGTGTCCATGACCCTCTGCGTCTCAGTATCCGTGACCCTCTGTGTCCCGGTGTCCATGACCCTCTGCGTCTCAGTATCCGTGACCCTCTGTGGTGTGACTCCTTGACCCAATGGGCCCCAGGTTTTAAGTCCCAGTACCCCTATTGCAAGTTGTCCCACAGTGTACTGACAGTAATCCCACCTTCCTCTCTTTGTGTGTCTCTGTGTCGTTGCCTCACTGTGAATTCCAATATCCTGGCTCCAATGTGAGACCTCCTGCCCTACCCATCACATGATTATGTGAAAGCCTGTTAATAAATTCTAACATACCATCATCAATCTCATTGGACTCTGAGGAATCTGCAAAGAGAAAAAACTCTCATTAGTAACATTAACAAATACAACTAACAACTATGAAAATTAATTTTCTTTAAATAGCAAAACCAATTAAAAACACAATATTCAGTGAGTGAGAGCAATCCCTCTGGAATATAGCCTTATGGTCTCAGAGGGTTAAGATGTTAATTGGTCTGTGGTGTTTCTTGTATTTGTGCAGGAAATAGTTTCAGGGGATTTGCACTCCCCCGCTTGGCAAAGCCTGAAAATGAAAAGACAATTCCTTAGAAGGGAGTGTGAATGAAAAGAAAACTTCAGATGAAGTGAAAACAGCGAATGCTGGAAACACTCAGCGGGTCAGGCAGCATCTGTGGGGAGAGAAACAGTTCATGTTTCAGGCCCAGGATCTTTACAGATTGTTCTGAGGAAGGGAAGGGCCTCAGACTTGAAACAATAATTGTTTCTCTTCAAAGGTTCAAAGATCCAATTTAATGTCAGAGAAATTTATACAATATACATCCTGAAATGCTTTTTCTTCGCAAACATCCACAAAAACAGAGAAGTGCCCCAAAGAATGAATGACAGATGAACACAAGAACCCCACATTACCCCAGCTCCCCTCCCTCCCGCGCATAAGCGGCAGCGAGCAGCAATCCCCCCTCCACCCCACCGACAAAAAAATGCAAGCACTTGAGCAGATGCTGCCCGAGAAGGAGCCTCCTGATTACTGATGGAATGAGTGATGCGAATCCCTCTCTACTGTGAGTCATGGTGGACTTGGGGAAAATGGGCAAATCCCTCTCTACAGTGAGCCAAGGTAGACCCTGAAACCCCACTGATAAGACTCAACATAAGCTCAAGGAACAGCTCCTCATCTTCCTTCAGCTGACGTTCCAACATTTCGAATTGAACCATTATAATTAACTGACTTCCTCTGTCTGAACCAGATCTTTGAACTCATTTCAAATCTTTTACATAATACTTTACTTCCTCCTCTCTTTCCAACCTCCCTCGATAACCTGTCGCCACGGCAACCCTAACCTCACCCTATCCGAGATATTCCCTTCATTCTATCCATCCTCCAAACCTCTGCAAAACTTAACTCTCTACCCTTTGACCGGAAACGTTAGCACTGTGTTTTCTCTGCAGCTGCTGCCTGACCCGATGAGTATTTTCAACTTTTATTTCAGATTTCCAGCATCTGCAGTTGCTTTCAATGTTGACATGTCTGATACTGCAAAGGCACCTTCACAGCCTCAGGGCGCCCTGAGGCATGCGACAGTTAGTGAGGTGCTGTCCTGGAAGTTCAGCGACTAGTTTGTCCCTGCAACTCCAGGCTGAGATGGTACAAAAAGGATCAGACTCCCAGGGATTGAGAACCACGTTATCTCAAGGGGGTGGCGTAATATTTGTCTGTGATGCACTCCACAGGGATATCTCTTGGCATCTGCAGCTGGGTGTCCCTCCGTCTGCCAAAGGAAAATTACGTGGGTATCACCTTCCACAACACAAAATGCGCAGAGAAAACCATTCCGTGAAAACATCCGTCGGTGGAACAAATTAGGATTCGCAGACCTACTCTACCGATAACTAAGGGGTTAATGGAGTTCTCGAGCCCTCCACTGCTTTAAGAAGTCTACACTTTCAGGAGCAGTTATTCCCCCTCAACCGTCAATCTCTTAAACCTGAGGGGATATCTTAACTCAACTTAACCCACCTCATCGCTGAAGTGTTCCCACAACCTATTGACTTGCTTTCAAGGACAGTTCGGCTCATCTTCTTGATATTTATTGCTTATTTATTTAGTTATTATTATTATTTCCTTTTGTATTTGCACAGCTTCTGGTCCTTTGCACATTGGTTAGTTGTCCATCCTGTTGGGTGTGGCTGTTCATTGATACTATTGTGTTCCTTGCACTTACTGTGAACGCACAAAAGAAAATGAATCTCAGGGTTACATATAGTGACTTAAAAGTACTTTGATAATAAATCTACTTTGAACTTTGAAAACTTGTCCTTCTGATTAATGGTCACCTCTCTGCCGTTTGTGGCTGTTGGCGAGGATGCCCGGGGTGAAGTTGTAGCTGCCTCAGCTCCACAGCCCCCTGGGTGAGTGTGCCCGAGCTCAGCACGCTGAACTGCAGATATCAAAGCCAAACCACCAGATCCAAGGCATGGACGTTACCCATAGCTTGTAAAATCTGTCGGCTGCTGGACGTGGAAATAACTATCTAGGAAACAGCCAGCACAAAATTTAAAAACTGACACAGATACTTCTCGAGTAGCGATAGTCTGCACCCAGTCCTGTGGTTCTTCCGACAGAGAGCAACCAGCACCAGTAACTGACCCCTGACATTAGATGACACCCATGGAGGGACACGGTTCAGCCTCAGTTACCTTCCCCACCCGTGAGAAAGGCTAGACAGCCTGCTGTAGGACTGCAAACTGTGGCATTCAAATTGACACTATGTCTAATTGAAATGTTAGACACTGGCTCTTCCAAATCCACCTGAGTCTGAGAAAATATTGACGTCACCTTGAAATAAGGTGTGGCACTCCCTCAGTACCGTCCCTCTGACAGTGAGACGCTCCCTCAGTACTGTCCCTCTGACAGTGAGACACTCCCTCGGTACTGTCCCTCTGACAGTGAGGCACACCCTCGGTACCGTCCCTCTGACAGTGAGACACTCCCTCAGTACCGTCCCTCTGACAGTGAGACGCTCCCTCAGTACCGTCCCTCTGAAAGTGAGACACTCCCTCGGTACCGTCCCTCTGACAGTTCCCTCGGTACCGTCCCTCTGACAGTGAGACACTCCCTCAGTACTGTCCCTCTGACAGTGAGGCACACCCTCGGTACCGTCCCTCTGACAGTGAGGCACTCCCTCAGTACTGTCCCTCTGACAGTGCGACACTCCCTCGGTACCGTCCCTCTGACAGTGAGGCACTCCCTCAGTACCATCCCTCTGACAGTGCGACACTCCCTCGGTACCGTCCCTCTGACAGTGAGGCACTCCCTCGGTACCGTCCCTCTGACAGTGAGACACTCCCTCAGTACCGTCCCTCTGACAGTGAGGCACACCCTCGGTACTGTCCCTCTGACAGTGAGACACTCCCTCGGTACCGTCCCTCTGACAGTGAGACACTCCCTCAGTACCGTCCCTCTGATAGTGAGACGCTCCCTCGGTACCGTCCCTCTGACAGTGAGACACTCCCTCAGTACCGTCCCTCTGATAGTGAGACATTCCCTCAGTACCGTCCCTCTGACAGTGAGGCACTCCCTCCGTACCGTCCCTCTGACAGTGAGACACTCCCTCAGTACCGTCCCTCTGATAGTGAGACATTCCCTCAGTACCGTCCCTCTGACAGTGAGACACTCCCCCAGTACCGTCCCACTGACAGTGAGATGCTCCCTCAGTACTTCTCATCTAAAATAAACACAGTACTGAAAAGTCTCAGTGTTTCTTAAAAATATATATAAAAATCCTGATTATGTTCCAATCCTTTGTATTAAAAGTTGCACCCAGCCAAACAAAATCTCCTTATTCTCTCCGTCTGGGATTAGGAAAGCAGCAGGAGTTAAGCCCGGGTCCTACCTGCATTGCAGACCGCAGCAAGGACAGAGAGTCCGAGGAGAATCAGGGTCCTCATCTTGGTTCAGCTCTTGGTCACTCCGCGTCTCTGTACACCAACCAGCTGGCCTTGTGTGTGTCTGAGCAGAGCTTGGCTCCAGAGACCCTTATAAGAGGAGGCTTATTTACTCAGCGGAGCGAGTTCTGACTAATGCTCTGGTTTAGGGGTGTGGGCACATTTTTGGCAAATGGTCCCAAAAGACAGAGGAACTATTATGAAAGCATCGTCTATAGCCAAGCTGGCTCCGTTCAAGGCTTTCTTTTTTTTTTCAGGGAAGTAATTTTCCAGGTAACAAGAAGGCCTGGATTCATTGACTATTGAAGGTGTGGGTTTATTGAAGGGTGGGGAGTGAGGGGGAGGGTATGGTGGGCAGGAGTTAGTGTTTGGGACTGGGATATGCAGGAGGGAGATTTTAACTCTTTGAAATGGTTGTGGCATGTACATAGCATCACACTCACAACCCAAGCTGTCAGCTGAGTTCACGGAGTGAGAGGGGGATGAGACGGAGGGTGCTGTGTGTGGGATGGGGTGGGGAAGTCTGGGGAACTGAAGCCCAACAGCATCACACAAAAAAATACTGGGAGAGTATCCAGGAACAGATCTCTGGGCAAAAACTCTACATAGAGAATTGATATTGAATAGATCTAGGATTCTTGTTTCTGCAATGCCTCAGGGTGAAGGAAGATGCTGGAAGTGTCATCGCGGTTGTAGGAAAGGAGGCAGAGTGGTGTGTATAGAAAGATATCGCAAGCAACAATGATATACACTTAGTAGCCACTTTAATAGTTACATCTGTACACTTGCTCATTAATGCAAATACCTAATCAACCAATCACATGGCAGCAACTCGCTGCATGAAAGCATGTAGACGTGGTCAAGAGGTTCAGTTGTTGCCCAGACCTAACATCGGAATGAGGAAGAAATGTATTCTAAATGGTTTTGACTATGGAATGATTGTTGGTGCCAGATGGGGTGGTCTGAGTATCTCAGAAACTGCGGATCTCCTGGGATTTTCATTCACGACAGTATTCAGAGTTTGCAGAGAATGGTGTGAGAAACAAAAAAAAATCTGCCTTGTTAGTGAGAGAGGTCAGAGGAGAACAGCCAGACTGGTTCAAGGTGACAGTAACTCAAATAACCAGACGTCACAACAGTGGTGTGCAGAAGAGCATCTCTGAATGCACAACCAGTCATACCTTTAAGTGGATAGGCTACAGCAGCAGAAGACCTCAATCAACTGTACCCCCGGTAGCCACTTTATCAGGTACAGGAATTACCAAATTCGGTGGGCAGCGGTCACTGACCAGTTAACCTGCTTTTGCATTCAGCCACGCTGTTCGATTGTTCTGTGACGCCGCCGGAAACTGGGCTGAAGATAAAAAAATGAAATCGAAAAATGGGGGATGCTGGAAACCGAAGATTAGACAGACAAAATGCTGGAAACACTCAGCTGCTGGGACAGCCTCTCTCTCCATAGGAGCTACCTGACCTGATGGGCATTCACAGCATTGGAGTGGGGTTGGGGCTGGTTTCCTGCCTCGATTCATTGGAAACCGAGGAGTCTTTTACATCCTCAAGTGGGCCTGAAATGTTTACTCTTCTCCATAGATGCTGTCTGGTCTGCTGAGTTCCTCCATCATTTTGCGTGTGTGTGTGTTTACGTGTTGCTTGGATTTCCAGCACCTGCTGATGTTCTTGTCAGGTTGTAAGCAGGGTCTGGGTTAGCGTAATAAACAGCCACGGTACTGTGGGATTCCTGTGAACCCCTCACTCCCATCCTTAATAGTGCAGCACCCCACAGTACAGCCCCTGAGATAGTCCCCGAACCCCTTAGGTTGGACAGCATGGCATTTTGCCTTTTCCTGAAGAGGTTTATTCAGGGTTACAGCATTGTCTCATTAGAATGCTACAGTGTTCCAAGATTCACACTACTTACGGTCAACAGTTTCAAATTGCAAAGCGTCATCACAATCCCGAACACGCTCGAGCCCCTACGGTGCTTACCAGTCTTGGTAATCCTCCATTGTATCTATTGACACTGCATGTTCCTTCTCCAGGGTCACACAGGCACGGACATAACCATGACAGAGAGGCAGGAAATTGACCTGGGCAGAATCCCTGACTGCCGGTTGCCTGGTCCTATGAATAGCCACCTTGGCCAGGTCCAGCAGCAAACTGACCCTGGTGAACCCACTCCTGACCCTGCCAACTGCCAACTGGGTGACCGAACATCAGGAGGGTGTAGCTGAAGTGCCGCTAAAATTCCCTCAGTACCTCCCCTCTGACAGTGTGACACTCCTTCAGTACTGTCCCTCTGACAATGAGACACTCCCTCAGTACCGTCCCTCTGACAGTGAGACACTTCCTCAGTACTGTCCCTCCCACAGCGTGACACTCCCTCAGTACTGTCCCTTCGACAGTGAGACACTCCCTCAGTACCGTCCTTCTGACCGTGAGACACTCCCTCAGTACCATCCCTCTGACAGTGAGACACTCCCTCAGTACTGTCCCTCGGACAATGAGGCACTCCCTCAGTACTGTCCCTCCGACAGTGTGACACTCCCTCAGTACTGTCCCTCCGGCAGTGTGACACTCCCTCAGTACCATCCCTCCGACAGTGAGACACTCCCTCAGTACCGTCCCTCGGACAATGAGGCACTCTCTCGGTACTGTCCCTCCGACAGTGAGACACTCCCTCAGTACTGTCCCTCTGACAGTGTGACACTCCCTCAGTACTGTCCCTCTGACAGTGAGGCACTTCCTCGGTACTGTCCCTCTGATCATGCAAGAATCTCTCGTTACTCCGACAGCGCTGTGCTCCCTCAGCGCCGGACAGTTTGTCTGCAAAGTTCTCATCTCAGCGCTGTAATTTTTCATCAGATTTAAATCCACCCAAAATTTAAGCATTTGCATGGCAGATCCAGACAGCTGCAATTGTACAAGCTGAGAGACGATGTTTTATGGTTCTGCTCCAAAAATAATCCTGGCAGTTTACTGAGGATTCCTATTGAATTGCTCCAATTTTTGCATGGATTCCAAGGCCAGCCTCACACAGATGTCGGCTGTTGTCTGATGTTGTGTAGACCAAGTGTGTACTTCTGTCCTGTGGAGATAATGTGGTCAATCTGCCTCCATTGTTCACTCGGCTCATCATTGTCCACGGGGGAAGGGGCTGATAGATTATCATAATATCCACCTATGATCATATGGTCGCAGAATCATAGAGCACTACAGAACAGGAACAGGCCTTTCGGCCCATCTAGTCTCTGCCAGCCCGGTCTGCCACCTGCTCTCATAAGGCTGCACCTGGACCATAGCCCTCCATCCCTCTCTCATCATCTTACCTGACCAAACTTCTCTTAAATGTTACAATTGACCTTATTTACCACTTTCTCTGGCATAAATAGGCCTACCTAATCTGAGACGAACTATTATTCTGCCTGGTTCCATCGATCTGTACCTAGACCATACCCCTCCCGTCCATATACCTATTTAAACTTCTCTTAAGTGGTGCAAGTAACCCCACTTCCACCACTCCTGCAGGTCGCACACCACTCTTAAGTATTTCAACTTTCACCCTTAACCTATGACCTCTAGTTCGAGTCTCATTCAACCTCAATGGAAAAAGCCTACTTGCATTCACCCTATCTATACACCTCATACTTTTGTATACTCCCATATGATCTCTCCTCACTCTCTTAAACTCCAGGGAATAAAGTCGTAACCGATTCAGACTTTCCCTGTAACCTAGGTCCTTAAGTCCCAGCAACATCCTTGAAATCTTTCAAGGTTATTGATACCTTTCACCTTGAGGCTGGTCAATGTTAGGGTGAACCAGTGTTGCAGTCGGTCAAGCCACTGCCTGGCATTTCCAATGACCCAGGGGGCAATCCTGATCTCTGGTGCTGCCTGTGTGGTGTTTGCAAGTTCTCCCTGTAACCGCATACGTTTCCTCCTGTTGTTACCTCCCGCATCCCAAACATGGATTAGTTCTCCACGCTAAATTGTTCCTCATATGTAGATATTAGGGGGCTTTTGCTTTTGCTAAGGCACTTGAGGGGGATGGGGGAGGGTTGATGTTTTGCTGCTGTTTGTGTGTAGGAGGGGGGCTTTGGGTTTCCAATGTTTTCCTTTCATTCATTCTTTGGGGTTTTCTTCTGTTTTTGAGGCTGTCTGTGAAGAGTAAGAATTTCAGGTTGTATACCATGTACATTCTCTGATATTAAATGGAATCATTGAACCCTTGATCAGTGATAAAATCTATTTTTTCCTTCTCTAGGGATGATGCGGTAGTGTAGCAGTTAGAGTAATGCTAGCAAATACCAGTACTGTAACCCAGTTTCAATTCTGCACGCGGCTTCAACCCTGCCGTTATCTGGAAGGAATTTGTACTTTCTCCCTGTGACCATGTGGGATTCCTCCAGGTGCTCTGGTTTCCTCCTACGTTTGCTTGTTCGTTATGTGCCCTGTCGTGTGACGTGGGCTTTCCATGACCATGATTGTTCTTGGCAAACCTTTCCACAGAAGTGGTTTGCCATTGCCTTCTGGGCAGTGTCTTCACAAGACGGGTGACCCAAGCCTTTATCAATACTCTTCAGCGATTGTCTGCCTGGCGTTGGCGGTCACATAACCAAGACTTGTGATATGCGCCAGCTGCTCATACGACCATCCACCACCTGCTCCCATGGCTTGACGTGACCCTGATCGGGGTGGAGGTCTAAGCTAGTGCCCTTAATGGAGTGCCTTACACTTCCTTTGGTAGAAACGTATTTCAACCCTGCCACTCAGTGATAACAGCGTTACACATTACAGTACTCCACAAAACACACTGTTCACAGTTTCAAATTATAGCCCGCTCATTACTGTCTGTGTTAATGCACTCGAGCTCCTGGGGTGCCCTCCAGTCCCAGGATTCTTCCACTGTACTTGTGGTCCCTCTTCAGCGACACGTGGGTATGGGCATAACCATGGAAAATGAGTAGCCATCAATGGTAGACACACACAAAATACTGGAGGAACTCAGCAGATCAGGCAGCATCTATGGACATCAATAAACCATCAACATTTTGGCCAAGGCACTTCTTCAGAAGGGGGAAGATGCCAGAATAAAAAGGTGAGTGGGGAGGGGAAGGACAATAGCTAGAAGGTGATAGATGAAGCCAGGTGGGTTGGAAAGATGGTTGGCATTTGTCTGTCTCGAAGGACAATGGGTGATGATCATCATCACAAACCTGGGCTGAAGGTGTGGAGATCCTGAGATGCCCAGTTGTCAAGGTCCCCCTCTCGGCCTCACCGGTGTAGTCCAAAGGAAAGCTTATGGAGCAATACGTTTGGCACCAGCTTGGCTGCAGGAGCTGCTGGGAGGATGTTCAATGACATCCAGCCGCCTTAAGGGTCCCACTCCGGATTTGCTTTCTGAGTTCACTTCCGTAGCCTTCATCTCTCCCGAGGCTGCCCACAAGGCAGTGGGGCTGTTTACCCCTAGCTGGGGATCTGGTTCGTGAGCACTGGGGTGTGCTACGTGTTCAGGGGCCAGACCTCCTCCCCGTCCTCTGTAGTTCAGCCCGAGTCCGAAAGGAGTTCAGTTTCCGTGTGACGCCAGCGAGGAGGCACTGCGTGAGGCCTGATGTTGGAGAGGCTGTGTACTGGCAGGGAGAGACGCACACATTCAGATCTCCTTTTTAACAAGACTGCCAGCCAGCGGTGGAAGCTGAAAGTGAGATAACAAGCACTACCCGCTACACTACCACACTAGATGCATCTCAACAACCAATCTGACACCGGGTTGGAAAGATAAAGGGCTGGAAAAGAAGGAATCTAATAGGACAGGAGAGTGGACCATAGAAGAAAGAGAAGAAGAAGGAGGAGGGGACCCAGAGGGAGGTGATAGGCAGATGAGAAGAGATAAGAGGCCACAGTGGGGAATAGAAGAAGAGGGGAGGAGGAGGGAATATTTTTTACCAGAAGGAGAAATCATTCAATATTCATGCCATCAGGTTGGAGGCTACCCAGACAGAATATAAGGTGTTGCTCCTCCACCCTGAGGGTGGCCCCATCTTGGCACAAGAGGAGGCCGTGGACGGTCCTGTCAGAACAGGATTGGGAGTTGGAGTGAAAATTTTGGACCACCGGGAAGTTCCACTTTTGGTGGATGGGGCGGAGGTGCTCGACGCAGTGGGCCCCCAGTTTACAACGGGTCCCACCCATGTGGAGAATGCTGCATCAGGAACACGGGACACAATAGACGACCCCAGCAGATTCTCAGTGAGGCACTCCCACAGTACTGTCCCTCTGACAGTGTGACGCTCCCTCGGTACCGTCCCTCCGACAGTGTGACGCTCCCTCGGTACCGTCCCTCCGACAGTGTGACGCTCCCTCGGTACCGTCCCTCCGACAGTGTGACGCTCCCTCGGTACCGTCCCTCCGACAGTGAGACGCTCCCTCGGTACCGTCCCTCCGACAGTGTGACGCTCCCTCGGTACCGTCCCTCCGACAGTGAGACACTCCCGCGGTACCGTCCCTCCGACAGTGAGACACTCCCTCAGTACTGTCCCTCTGAAAGTGTGCCACTCCTCAGTACCGTCCCTCTGACAGTGTGACACTCCCTCAGTACTGTCACACTGTCAGGGGGACAGGACTGAGGGAGTGCTACACTGTTGGAGTCCACAACTTTGATAAAATCAAGTAAATCACAGTTATGCTTGCCTCTCTGAAGGCACTACAGACATACATGACTTTACCCCTTTTGGCTAATTGCCCCACTGGACACTTTTAGCATCAGCATTTTTCTGTTTACTGTGATAAGACAGAGGCACAGATGGTGACATTAGTGTGTTAACACTGACATCCTCTTTAAATCCGTTTATATAAAGATACTGCCTGATTTCAAACTATTTGAAAACATGTTTAAAGATGTTCATCACATCGTCTCATCAGATAACACTTCCAAGTTAAACACACATCCTGATTTTCAGTGTTGGCTCTGGCTGCCAGCCCTACTTATGATCTGTAAAGTTCACCAGACACTGAAAACTTCCAACTATAAAAGCATTCCGTGACATCTGCAAATAGCTCGTGGCGGGAGAAACAGGAAGGTGCACTGATCATCCGCCCTGGGGCCCCGAGATCATTTCTCGCTGGGGCAGTAGGAATGACACATCGCCACAGTCTGGGGGATGACATGAACTGAGTCCAAGTCATTTTGATTCAGGTCACCAAGGAGGAGGGAGATAGAAACATTTGGAATCTGAAATGCGAGCGGCAGCTGCCGCGAATGTTCAGCTGGGAACAATAACGACACCTGCTGCTTCACGGTCCCCGTCGTTCAAAGGATTCAAATTAAATTTACTATCAAAACACATATGCAGTACACAACCCTGAGATTCATCTTCCCCACAGACAGCCACAAAACAAAGAAAACCTTGGAACCCATTCAAAGAAAAACATCTACACCCCCCCAACCCCCATGCTCAGTAAAACTAACCATGCAAGTGGCAACAGGAACATCAACCGCCCCCCCCCCGCGCAAATGGCTAAAAGGAAGAACGAGCGAAAACATGGAATGTAAAGACACAAAATTGAAAGGGTCCATATTTATCGCCGCTCGGTGCTCGTTACCTGCAGGCCGCCCCGATTCAAGGTCGCCCAAAAGAGCAAAACAGGAAAAAGAGCTGCAGCCCAACCCAGAAACCGCAGTCCCAGAACTTCAGAACCGTCCTTCGACAGCATCGAGGGAGAGGGAGGGCCTTTTCGAATGCAGGTTCGAGCCTGACCTCGGGTGCTGTCCGTGTCGCATGTTCTCGCAGTGACTGTGTGGGCTTCCTTCCCTTCACTGGGCACTCTGTTTTCCTCCCTCATCCCAAAGTTGTGCTGGTTGTTGGGTTAACTGGCCGCTGTAAATTGCCCCTAGTAGAGAGGTGAGTGGTGGAATCGGGACAGAGATGATGGAAAGGTAGGGAGGACGAGATGGGCTAGTATTAAAATGGATGCTTGGTGGTCTGTGACGATTTGACAGGCTGAATGGCCTGTTTCTCTGTTAATTGACTCCATAACACGGGATACAACTCCACAGCTGACCCTTCTGTGACTTCTCTGACATAATAGGATCTTTCTTTCAGTGAGGTAGTTTTAAAGTTTGGCAACCAGGCACTCAGACGTGACACAGAACGATCTCACAGACAGCAAGGAGACTCATGCCACCTTATGTTTGTTGTCAGGAGCACAGGTCCGGTGAGGTACGAGTACAGTTGAAAAGCTTGCATGCAGCAACAGCGCAGGTACACGGGTTCAGGTAACACAGAGAACATCAATTATACAAGACAGCGAAGAATAAAAAAGACTCTGCAAAGCTCGAGTTTAGTGCAAAAAAAGCACATTCGGAGCTGCCCACGCAAGAGGTGGTTTTCGGGTTGATGCTGCAGGGATGTTGGCTGTTGGATGGTACAATTCTTGTCAGGCTCAAACCACGCAGTGCTGGCTGATGGGTCAGTTGTCTGCAATCCTCGGGTCGATAGGGAGCTCTCTATCCTGTTGAGTGAGTGAGTGAGTGAGCGAGTGAGAGAGAGAGTGAGAGGAGAGAGAGAGAGAGAGTGAGAGAGAGTGAGAGAGTGAGTGAGAGGGAGTGTGAGAGAGAGTGAGAGAGAGAGAGTGAGAGAGAGAGTGAGTGTGAGAGAGAGAGTGTGAGTGAGAGAGAGAGAGTGAGAGTCTGAGAGAGAGTGTAAGAGAGTGAGAGAGTGTGAGAGAGTGTGAAAGAGAGAGAGTGTGAGAGAGAGAGTGTGAGTGAGAGACTGAGAGAGAGAGAGAGTGAGAGAGTGAGAGAGTGAAAGAGAGTGAGAGAGAGAGTGTGTGAGAGAGAGAGTGAGAGATAGAGAGAGTGAGAGAGTGAGAGAGAGAGTGAGGGAGTGTGAGAGAGAGAGAGTGTGAGAGAGAGTGAGAGAGAGAGAGTGAGAGAGAGAGAGCGAGAAAGAGAGAGTGTGAGAGAGAGTGAGAGAGATCATAGTACAGACCTACTAAGTGATGGAGTTAGGCTACAGATCACATGGAGTGGGTTGACAAGCTAATGGCTTCTCTCTGTCCTTGTGTTCCAGATTCCCGTGCCTGTGTTCCAGTGTTCTGTTGCCCTGCATTCCAGTGTTCCAGATCTTCTGTGTTTGGATGCCCCTGTATGTCAGTGTTTCAGTGTCCTTGTGGGACAGTTCCAATGTGCCTGTCAGTCAGTGATCCCAGTATCCCTGAGGATCGGCATTCTGGTGTCGATGTGGGCCAGAGAGCCAGTGTCCCTGTAGATCATCACCCCAGTGTTCCTGTGGGCCAGAGAGCCAGTGTCCCTCTATGTCAGATGATCCAGTTTTCCTGTAGGCCAGAGTTCACATGTCACTGTGGGTCATCACCCTCAGTCAGTGTTCCAGTGTCCTTAGTTCACTAATCTTCCTAATTCCATTGATCCTTAGTCTACACAATTCTGTGTCTGTGTTCCTCTTCCTCATGGTGGAAAATTGATCTACAGTATCACAGATCAGAGTGCCCGTGTTCCTCTGACTCTATGATAAATCGCCACCATGTTCCTTTGTCCTTGTCTTCCAGTGTTTCGTTCCACAGCACTTGGTACACAAGTCCAGTGTTTCGACTCCTGCGTGTCCTGTTCTTGAGGACCTTCATCTTCCCCTGGGTTAGGGTGAGATATGAGGGGTATAGATGGGGAGGAGCGGGGTGAATGCATGCAGGCTTTTACCCCTGAGGGTGGGTGAGACTAGAACTAGAGCTCCAGGCTTAGGGTGAAAGGTGAAATGTTCAAGGGGAGTTCTTCACTCAAAAGGCGGAGTGAGTTTGGAATGAGCTGTCGGTGGAAGTGATGGATGCACGTTCATACTGAAACACGTAAGAGAAGCTCGGATAGGTACGTGGATGAGAGGGATATGGTCCAGCTGCAGGTACATGGGACCAAGCAATAAAATGGGCCAGCATGGACTAGATGGGTCAAAGGGCATGTAACACTCTGTGACTCTATACCTAAGATCTCATTTTCTGTCCTGGAGTAATCAATTAGTCCAATTGCATCTCCAGTAATGGCCACTAATTCCATGCAGATAGGAAGAAGGTGGGACAAGGTAGGGCACTTGTTTCCGTGCTGTGCTGGGATTCTGTCGAGAGCGCTCCAAATCTTTCCCCGCAGACACAGCTCGTGCCCCTCCACCCTCGGCTTTGTCAAGTCTTGAGGAGCTTCACCGGCTGCACACCCAGATCAAAACTCGGTGCTCCGGGTAATCCTTGTTTATTTGTTGGCGTCTCTGGATTGCTTATCTTCTGACCAGAACTTGCAAAATGATTCCTGGAGAAATAATCTTCGCCTTGTCTCTAAGCTTGCTTTCTGCTGGGGAGATTTTTAACCACTCGTTGACTAGGCTTGAGTGAAGCCAATAACGACCATCGAGCATTGTTGAGTTTAGAGAAGTGTAAGATAGGTAATCACTCAGTGAAACGAGACAGAGTGACACATTTCAGAAATCTTTGGATCACGAGGTGTGCTACGTGGGGGTATTTGGTGTGATTATAAACACACGGGAAAACCTGCCCTTCAGCGCAGTCTGTGTGGTGTTCGCACGTTCCCCGGTGCTCCTGTTTCCTCACACATCCCAAAGACACATGGGATGGGGGCTGGTGGTAGTTAACTTGGAAATTCCCCACTGGAAATTGTCCCTAATATGTAGGCAAATGGCTGGAGTGGGGTTTGGATGCGGAGGCTGGTGTTGAAGGGTAGCTGGCAGTCAGGATGGAGTTGGTGGACTGAAGGGCCTGGTTCCGTTGTCTGTGACCCTGTGAGTCTGTGGCCTTGGATGCAGTTACTCCGGGTGAACTCGTGGGACCTGTCAAAATCCCGCAGACGGAAAGTGACCGAGCAAATGGATAATCTCTTTACTTGCTGGCTGGGTCTAGACTGGTGTTTACTAGAACTCCCCTGCTGTTTGAACAAGGTCTTGGGATGTTCTGTACCAACAAGAGCCTTGAGGTAATGTCTCATCCCTAAGACAGCACCCTCTAACAACACAGCACTGTCAGTCTGGTTTACGGCCTTGTCCTTCTGATTGACCATACATGACGACCACAGATCCACGTTTTTCCCCGTACAACCAAGAGGAAAAGAGTCAAGGGCAGGCCACTGGGCTCCTTGAGCCTTTTCAGCTGTACAGCAAGATCACATATCTCGTTCACTTTCTTATGTGTTGCCATGCCTTTCAGTTCCAGAAATCTGTCAGTCTCGGCCTCGGGCATACTCAGTCACTGCACAAGGAGAGCCCCCCGGGAAGCGAGACCCAAAGATTTCAATCAAACAAATTTCTCCCGATCTTCCAAAATGGACGCCGTCCCCTTGTGAAGCAGCACACAGAACGTTTGAGAAACTCGGTGAGCCAGGCAGCAGTAAAGTAAAGGCATCCGTTAGTCTTGCGAGACCATGGATCTGCGCCTGGAAAGTCTTCACTCTCCACGGCGCAGGCCTGGGCAAGGTTGTATGGAAGACCGGCAGTTGCCCATGCTGCAAGTCTCCCCTCTCTACGACACTGATGTTGTCCAAGGGAAGGGCATTAGGACCCATACAGTTTGGCACCAGTGTCGTCGCAGAGCAATGTGTGATTAAGTGCCTTGCTCAAGGACACAACACGTTGCCTTGGCTGAGGCTCGAACTCACAACCTTCAGATCGCTAGTCCAATGCTTTAACCACTTGGCCACGTGCCAGGCAGCATCTATGGAGGCAAATGGATATTTGCTGTCCTGGGTTGAGACCCTTCATCTGGACTGAGAGATTGGGAGACAGTCAGTATAAACAGGCAAGCAAGAGTTAGCAGTGATAGGTGGATCCAGGTGGAATGTGTGATAGGCACGTGATATCTCCTTCCCTTCCCTCACTCTCTCCATCTGTCCATCCCTCACACGCACAGTTTGCCCTCCCTACCTCTTCTACATTTTTTCATACTCCACCTTCCTCGTCTATTGGATTCCATCTTCTTCAGCCCTTTGTCACCTCCCAGCATTTGACGTCAACCCTACACTCTGCCCTCCCCTGTCTGCCTATCATCACCCCCCCTCGCCTGCCTCCACCTATCACTTGACAGCTCTTGCTCAATCCCTAGCACAATAAGATGGACTACTGACCTCACATCTACCTCATTATGATCTTGCGCCTTACTGACCCTCTGCTCTGCAATTTCTCTGCCTTGTTATTGTTTTACCTTGTTCTACCTGAATGCACCCGG
Organism: Mobula birostris; assembly: GCF_030028105.1. NCBI lineage: Eukaryota > Metazoa > Chordata > Chondrichthyes > Myliobatiformes > Myliobatidae > Mobula > Mobula birostris. Next base: position 11,222,365 of record NC_092380.1, on the reverse strand, counting down.
AGCCCTGAGTCTGCGATTTCCCGCAAGTTCGTCGAGGAAGTCGAAGGACCGATGTCTGTGAGTCTGAATCTGCTGGAGGCTGGAGGCCAAAGATGGCCTGTCCTGGGGTTCAGAGAACTTAGTATTTGCATTGGGAGGAACAGGACTTGTTTTGATGTTGGCAACACCCACAAAATGCTGGAGGAAATTCAGCATCTATGGAAAAGAGTAAACAGTCGACTTCTTGCGCCGAGAACTGTCATCAGGACTGATGAAGGGTCTTGGCCCGAAATGTCGACTGTTTACATTTTTCCATTGATGCTGCCTGGCCTGCTGAATTTCCTCCAGCATTTTGTGGGTGTTGCTTTGGATTTCCAGCATCCGCAAATTCCCTCTTGTCTGTTTTGATGTTGCTGTTTTGTTGCTTGCCGTGTTCTGTGTTGCTCTGACAAGCATTATGGGCAAGCTTTGTTGGCGCCGGAACATGTGCTGACACTTGCGGCTGTCCCCGGCTCTCCATCCGGTGTATTAGGTTGCTAAACAAATAACATATTTCACTGTATGTCTCAATGTACACGTGATAAATAAATCTGAATCTTCAATCTGAATTATTTGGTCGGTATGAATCTGGAAGAAGATGGCGCTAGTGAACAACGCGACCAAGGACAACATCCTTCAGAAAGTTCACGAAATTACTTCTTTCACTTCTTTTTCTTTCAAGTGTGGATCTGGTACAGTTGGAACATGTGATCTACGGTTTGGTGGTGTGTTTCCCAGCCAACTGAGCGATCTGGTGCTTTGCCGTCTCCGTGGGGCTCCTGTGAGGTGAGCAGCCCTGAGGCCAAGGCGCCTGGAGACAGGGCGCGAACCCATGATCGACTGCATTTAGCAGTGATTAAAGTGCTGAGGAAGACTGAAATCATTGAGGTGAGCACAGAAGGCAAGTGGGTGTCTAGCGCCGTCTACCAGCCTCTTGCTCGCTGCTGCCGGAGGAAGATGTCTGCGTATGATGGTCTCTCTTTCCCTCTCCCTTGCTTCTCCTGGAGGAAGGTCCCTGCGTTCAAATGGTTTCTCACCCCCTTGATGCTGTTGGACGATGGTAGCAGATTTTCTAGGTCTTGGATAAAGTTTACTCGACACAGTTTGTGGATTGGACTCTGAGTTCACACTGTGATGTATTTCTGGTCTCTGGTCGCTCCCTTTTTTTGTTGATATGTTGGGCGACTTTGAGTCAGGGCAGCCTGCAGATAAAAAACACCGAACAGAACTGAATATGCCTGGACTCTTACAATTTTGTGTTTTTCACTCTGTGTTTTTTGCTCTTTTTTTGTTGGTGTTGGCGCAATTTGTTTTATTTTGTGTTGTTGCGGGGTGCAGGTTAGTGTTTTTCTTAGAACATGTTCCATGGTTTTCTTTGTTTCATGGCTGCCTGTGGGGAAGACAAATCTCAGGTTTATTATCATAGTTTGATAATAAATATTCCTTGAATCTTTGAATAAAGTTTTTCTCTCTGCATTAGTATAGGTGATAATAATTCCCTTCTCTCCACCATTTTATACTTGGCCTGAAACATTACCTGTCCAATTCCTTCCACAAATGCAGCATGATTCATTGAGTTCCTCCAGCTGTTAGGGTGTCGCTCAGTTTCCAGTGTCTCCTCACCCCTTTGTGTGACCCTCTGTTCTAGACATTCCAGCTAGAGAAAATAGTGACTTAGCATCTCTCCAGTCAAACCTTCTCAGAGTCCTCCACATCTTGATGAGCTCAGCTCTCATTAAAACATACACTCAGTGTTTAGTTTATTAAGTACAACTGCTCGTTAATGCAAACATCTAATCAGCCAATCACGCGGCAGCAACTCAATGAATAAAAGCACACAGACATGGTCAAGTGCGCACGCAGCCCTCCAGTGAAAGTGATATCATATCCGTTAAATAGGGGCCGTGGACAATTCTGATTTGATGGAGAGGGACGTGAAAGCACAGAGGAACATCTGGAGAAATTTCTGAAATGCTCGTTCGCTGCTGTCGTTACTGTGTGGTCGGGAATCTTTCGGAGGATAGGCCTCAAAATCCCCGGCTTTGCCTGCTGGTGGCGACCGAGGCTGAGGTCAAATCGTTCGGATCAGAGATGGCGCTCAGTACTCGGTGTCGGAGAGCTGATCAGAGCTCGAGGTTTTCGGATGACTCAGAGTCGGACTGTGGTTGGCATAGCAGGGAGAGTTCTTCCTTCTCCTGTCTGCGTGAGATGTGGGACATTTGAAAGACTTTGAACTTTTACTGTGCTCATGGACTTCTTCATCAAGTTATGGTATTGTTGCGCTGTTATAACTATATGTTATAATTATGTGGTTTTGTCAGTTCTTTTCAGTCTTGGTCTGTGATATCACACCGGAGGAAACATTGTATCATATCTTAATGCATGCATTACTAAATGACAATAAAAGAGGACTACGTGTCTTCATAATCTAAAAAGAGGTTCAGTTATTGTTTAGACCAAACATCAGAATGGAGAAGAAATATGATCTAAGTGACTTTGACCGTGGAATGGTTGTCGGTGCCAGATGGGGTGGTTTGAGGATCTCAGAAACTGATCTCCTGGGTTTTCAAGCACAATAGTCTCTAGAGTTCACAAAGAATGGTGCGAAAAGCAAAAAAAGATAACCAGATATCCAGTGAGCAGCAGTACATTATGAAAGTGCCTTGTTATTGAGAGAGGACAGAGGAGAATGGCCAGACTGGTTCAAGCTGACAGGAAAGCGACAGTAAACTCATTACAACAGTGGTGCGTGGAAGAGCATCTCTGAACGCACAACATGTTGAGCCTTGAAGTGGATGGGCTACAGCAGCAGAAGACCATGAACGCACACTCAGTGGTCACTTTATTGGGTACAGAAGTATTTAATATAGCGACCACTGACTGTATATTCCAAATCCCAAAATTATTCTTTCAAATAATTACCATATTTGGTGAGGATATGGAATGCTGTCTCACGATACAAATTCTCCATCTCCTCAAATCATGTTCCATATATATCAACCTTCTCTTTATCTGGGTGTCTGCTATATGTTGTTTATTGACTTCCATCCCACAATCCTTGGAAACTGTGGTCACAAATAAGGCCCTCCTTTGATGGTGAATCTCTTTCCCATCTCTTGTTTGTTATGCAGTTCCCTGGAGGAAATGGTGTGTCTGAAGGGTGAAATGGTGAAACCATTAAATCACATTATTTCTCTTAATTTGTATCGGAAAATATTTTGTTAGTTCCATGACCTCAGTTGCAAAAGTGTTCCTCCCAGAAACCCACAACTGCCTTTAAAATATAAATCCCTCCTAATATAAATCTTTGTTTATGCATAGATATTACTCCTTTGTAGAGCAATTACTTTCTTTTTTTGACAACAAAAACTACTTATATTTTTACAAGAATTCCTTAACACTGTGAAACATTCTTCACTGGAGTACTGCCTAAGAAAACATAGTGTCTTCAGAACCAGAATCAGTTCTAATATCATCAGCATATGTCTTGAAATTTGTTCAATACATGATAAATATAGAAAAAACATTCTTTTAAATAATAACCACATTTAGTGAGCATATGTCTTGAATCATTGAGGGTGTGCTTTTAGGCTCCTGTACCTCCTTCCTGAAGATAGCAATGAGACCAAGGCATGACCTGGGTGATGGGGTCCTTAATAGTGGACGCCGCCTTTTTGAGGCATCGCTCCTTGAAGATGTCCTGGACACCCTGGAGACTAGTGTCCATGATGGAGCTGGCTAATTTTACAACCTCCTGCAGCTTACTTCCATCCTGTGCAGTGGCCCCCGTGTACCAAGTGGTGATGCAGCCCGTTAGAATGCTCTCCATGGTACATCTGTAGAAATTTGTGAATTTGAGACAACATCTAAAGAATGATTCGAGGTGGCCTGGCCCAGGCACGAGAGGAGGGAATGAGCCAACATTTGCCGGACTTGGAGGTGATTTGATACGGCATAACTGAGGCAAGGCAAGCGGCGGTGAGCCCCAGGCCTAAGAATGAGGTAAGACCCGAAGTTTGATTAATTTTAGCGTTGGGCTAATTGGAAAAGTTGGGTATGGGGTGAATGGAGGAGGCAGGGCTCAGGCCTGAGAATGTTTTGAAGTGGCAGGGCCTGGACTCAAGAGCTGAGGCTTGGACAATTTAAGTGGGGGGGGGGGCCTGATTGAAAAGGTGAGGGTGTCTGGGCTGTAGGAGAGGGACAAGCCGGTTCAGCTCGCTGCTCTGCAAAGTTTACTTGTCTCTGCGCTGAAATGAGACTGTGGCCTGCAACTAACGGGCTCCTGAATCGGCTGTTGTGATGCCTGGCTTGGTGTCTGTGGACTCACTTTTGTAAACTTCAATTCCGAATGCTATTTGCTTACTTTTATTGTTAGCACGATTTTTTCTGCACATTGGGTGCTTGTTTTTTTAATAGGGTTTGTGGCTGCGAAGTATGTTAATTATTTACTTACAAACAGTAAAATTCAACCAAACGCTCAAGTTATGGACACTACAAAGCTAAACATTCAACAAACGTACTTAGCTAAAAGCACGCGCAGAGCATACCTTCCCAGTGGTCATGTGCGTCACTTGCCTGAAAATAAAGGGAGAGAGAGAGAGAGAGAACCTCCCATACGTGCTCTATATACCCAGGATATTTCAAACTGGACATCAGGCAATTAACCAATGGGAAAAACAACTACAGTTTCTAAACTAATCAATCATGACAAAGCAGCTTTCGAGAATCAGAATAAGGCACGCTGCCTATAGGACACTGTTGGCCGGAGCTGGGTCTGTCAATCTCTGTGAGTCTGTTGGGGTGATCAAAGTCCATTTTCTGCAGGCCTGCGTCCATGTCCGCTGGAGGCTAGGTGGCCTCTCCTGGGTTGAATGGATTATGTCTGTGTGTGGGTGGGAGGGAGGAATGGCTTTTGTTGCTTGTTGTGTTCTGTGTTGTTCTGCTGAGAATTGTGGTCATGCTATGTTGGCGCTGGAATGTGTGGCGACCCTTGCAGGCAATCCCCAGCACGCCCTTAGGTTGGGTTGGTTGTGAACGCAAAGGATGCATTTCACGGTACACATGACATTGAACTTGAACCTTGAACCCCCCCCCCCGCAAACATTTTCAATGTCCATATTGTCAGAAAGGCAACCAATTCATTTGAGGGACTTTTGCTCGTCAATAGAACATTCCAAACCCAACCCAATAAGCGACAGCTGTCAGTAATAGGAGTTCAAGGGTGACCCCGAGTGATGGGATGAAGGTGGATCGACATTGTGACTGGGCAAGGGCTAAGCTGTCAGCCCAGGCAAGAAAGATCTTTTAACAAAGATCTTTTGAAGAGCACAGCCTCCCCATGCCCAGCAGGGATCTGACATAGGAGATAGGAATGTAAGGGAATGTCAGGATGCTGCCTGGTTTAGAGAGTATGCATTATGAGCAGAGATTAAGGGAGCTAGGGCTTTACTCTTTGGAGAGAAGGAAGATGAGAGGAGACATGATAGAGGTGTAAAAGATATTAAGAGGAATAGATAGAGTGGACAGCTAGCACCTCTTCCCCAGGGCACCACTGCTCAATACAAGAGGACATGGCTTTAAGATAAGGGGTGGGAAGTTCAAGGGGGATATTAGAGGAAGGTTTTTCACTCAGAGAGTGGTTGGTGTGTGGAATGCACTGCCTGAGTCAGTGGTGGAGGCAGATACACTAGTGAAGTTTAAGAGACTACTAGACAGGTATATGGAGGAATTTAAGGTGGGGGGTTATATGGGAGGCAGGGTTTGAGGGTCGCCACAACATTGTGGGCCGAAGGGCCTGTAATGTGCTGTACTATTCTATGTTCTATGAAAGATTCCTGGAGCGCACGTCAACTGACGGACAATTACTTTACCAATTTCAAAGTATCATCAGTGGTTAACTTGCAATTTCTATTGACTTTCAACACCTGTGTTACGAAGCACAGTTAGTCTTGACTGGAAGGAATTTGAGCGTACGCAGTTTACCAATTGGTCATTATCTGCAACTGCCAGTCAATTCTATATAAAACTGGCATTTCTCTATTCATACTTCAGAACAGCACAGTTTATTTTTTATTTATATGTTTAGCAACATAGTGCGGAATAGGCCCTCCTGACCCAGCAACCCCCGACAACTCCGATTAACCCTAACCTAACCAAGTGACAATTGACAATGACCGGTTAACCTACCGTGGACTGTGGGAGGAAACTGGAGAACCTGGGGAATCAGAATCAGAACTAATATCACCGGCGTATGTCGTGAAACCTGTTCACTTTGCTGCCGCAGTACAACACAATACACGATAGTAGGGAAAAAACTGTGAATAGTGCAAAAATAGAAATGAATAGAATAGGTCTACCAGAAAAAGCGGGATCTTCCACTGGCCATCTATTTTAATTCCACTTCCCGCTCCCGTTCTGATATGTCCGTCCATGGCCTCCTCTATTGTTGTGATCAGGTCGCACTCATTGGAGGAACTGCATCTTATGTTCCGTCTGAATAGCCTCCAACTTGTTGGCATGTACATCGATTTCTCGAATTTCCAGTAATGGCCCACCCCTTCTCCTTCACCATTCCGCATCACCTTTTCCCTCTCTCACCTGCCCATCCCCTCCCTCTGGTGCTCCTCCCCCCTCTTCTTTCTTCCATGGCCTTCTGCTCCCTCCTATCAGACTGCCCCTTCTCCAGTCCTGTACCTCTTTCTCCAACCGACTTCCCAGATCTTTACTTCACCCCTCCCCCTCCCAGTTTCACGTATCACCTTACATTTCTCCCTCCCCGCCGCCCCCCCCCCCACCTTTTAAATCCACTCTTCTTTTCCTCCTCCAGTCCTGCTGAAGGGTCTCGGCCCGAAACACTGACAGTACTTTTTTTCCATAGATGCTGCCTGGCCTGCTGAGTTCCTCCGGCATTTTTGATGTGTGTGTGTGTGTTGCGGTGCCAAAGTTTACCGAAATCATGGCAAGATATTGCAGGCGCTGGAAATTGGAAATAAAAGTAGAAATTGCTGGAAAGTCATAGCTGGTCAGGCGTGTGGGGAGAGAAAATGAGGTAATACTTCAGTTCAATGAGCTTTCCTCAGGACTGGAAGCTGTTTGAGGTGTAACAGGTTGTGAGGCATTGTAAATCGCGGGGTCACTCACGTCCCTGTGTTAACAGACTCACCCCACGGGCTTTGATCTTCTGTATATTAGTGCACAACCATGTATTAATTAATAGGTTAGTAGAGGTTGTGTATTGATGCCTATAATTCATTAAAACACAATTTCCATTTGGGTAGTCTCCAACCTGATGGTACGAGCATTGATTTCTCAAACTCCTTTGTACCCGTGGACGTCGCATGCTCCTTCTCCAAGGATATAACCCCGAAGAGGGGCAGGCAGTCCGCTCGGGCAGAACACTTGACTGCCCACGCCTGGACCTGTGATAGGCCACCTTGGAGAAAACCAACCAGGAGATTCCCCTGATCAACCCACCACCCACCTCCCTCCCGTCCACATTGGATGACCAAAGATCAGGAGCATAAGGCTGAAGTGCATGCTCCCTGGGATGATTCATCGGAGTCATGGGATATCGTACATAATTCATTCTGACTCAGCTTCCTTATGGAACCTGTCAGGGGCAATGGGGGTAGACATTCAGCATGAGACATGGACTGTAGTTTCCGGTACTGCCTGTCTCCTGACTCCCATCTGGCGAAGGACTATTTCCTGATTGCTGGACTATTTCCTGATTGCTTAACTATTTCATTCCACCTTCCTGGAATGAGACTGTTTTTTTGCGTGAGGATGGGGGTTTGATGTTCTTGTTGCTGTCTGTGCGATTTCCTTTTTGCACATGGCAGGGGAAATAATCTCCTTGTTGCCATTTGTGCAATTTGGTTTTGTTTTTGCACATTGGTGGGGTTTGATGTTTTCAACGTCGTCAATGGTTTTCATTGTTTTGTGGCTATCTGGGGAAGACAAATCTCAGAGTTGTGTACTGCATACATACTTTGATAGTAAATGTACCTTGAACCTTGATCCACAGAATTAGAAGTAGACTGAGTCCACAATGAACATCAACCATCTGTTTGCAATCACCGAACATTAACCCTATTGATATCTGTGTTCCCATCAACTTTCCCCGGATTCTACCAGTCACCTACACACAGAGGGCAACTTACAGCAGCCGATTCACCTACCAACTTGCACGTCTTTGGGACATGGGGAGGAAACTGGAACACTCAGAAGAAACCCACCCCGTCACAGGGAGGAGGTGTAAACTCCATACAGTCAGCACCGAAGGTCAGGCTGTGGCGTCAAAGGCAGGAGAATGGGGTTGGGAGGGAAAACAAGTCAGCCATGATGCAATAGTGGAGAAGACCTGATGTGTCAATCTGCTTCTATGTCTTATGGTCCGGATTGAACCAGGGTTGCTGAGGCAGTGGTTCGACCAGCTCAGCAGCTCTGGAAAGAGGAAGGTGGTATGATCAGGGAACAAGCTTGAAGATGGTAACCATGGAGATGGTAACCATGCTGTCTGCTACAGGGAACGTCTTCACCGGGATCATCCTCCTCCCAATATCAGAAGAGTTGCTCCTGAACCATAGCATGGATTCTGCACTTTCCGAGGCATCACGGACGCCACCTTCACCACTTGATAACCAGGAAAAGCTCCGGGACCAACACCAGCCACCATACCAGACATCTTCAAACACTAAAGCAGAGGCTGATAGCTTCTTGATTAGTCAGGGCGTCAAAGGTTACAGAGAGAGAGAAGACAGGAGAATGGGGTTGGGAGGGATGATAAACCAGTCATGATGGAATGGGTGAGCAGACTCGATGGGCTGAATGGCCTAATTCTGCTTCTATATATTATGGTCTTACTAAATTGGGGGTCAATGTCACACCCTCCTCAAATTCAATGGCCCACAGAAATAAGTCTTCATCTTACACTTGCATCACGATGACATGCAAAGACTGATGTCGAGGTGATTGTCATAGGTACAAGTACACGTCTAGGCAGATGCACTGGAGAACTTACAGCAGTATCGCAGGCACACAGTAGCAGAGGTACAACATTGTTCAGAAAAACACAAACTAAACATTAATTCTGCAAAATTATACAAGAAAGAGCACAATTAGAACATCAAATAATGTTCCAATATAGAGCAAAGTGGTCATAGTATCGCTATACTGAGGCAGTGATGAGGGGTCATGCTGGGTGGTTCAAGAGTGAATGGCTGAAGGGAAGTAGCTGGTCTTGAACCTATTGGTGTGAGACTTCAGGCTCTGTACCCGATGGTAGCTGTGAGAAGGTGGCATGGCCTGAGTGGCCCGGATGCTCAGTGATAGATTCTGCCTTCTTGAGGATGTGGATATGGATACCTCATGTGGATACTTCTAATGGTGAGGAGGATGTGACCACGAGGTACTCGTCTGAGTCCTCTACTCTCTGCAGCTTCTTCCCTTCCTGCATATCACAATTACTGTCCAACATTGTGATACAATCAGCCAGGATGCTTCCAACTGTACTTGTGTAGAGGCCTGCGAGGGGTGGCATGGTAGCACGGCAGTTTGCATAACACTTTGCAGCGCCAGCGATCTTCGAGGAGTTTGTGCGTTCTCCCTGTGACTGTGCATTTCCTCCATGTGCCCCAGATTCCCCCCCATGTGCATTGCAAAGAGATGTGGGCTAGTAAGTAGCGGGTATGGATGTTGGCACTTCACTTCTGCAGGTTGCCCCAGCACATCGTCAGACGGTGTTGGTAGTTGGTGCAAATGACACATTTCACCATCTGTTTCAGTGTTCTTGTGACGAATACCTGTAAAGCTAATCATAATCTTAAAGAGGGTTTGGTGATTAGACCTCCTTAATCTTTTGAGACTGTGAGACAGTCTCAGAGAAGACTGGACCTAAGCACGTCACAATATGTGTGCAAATAGTGGAACCCAAGTACAGAGGAAAGATGGACTCAGATGTAGAGACGGTGACCAAAGTTTATTCATAAGAATTCCAACAGAACGTTGGTGATTTGGCCCAGCAACACTAAAAGGTGCAATATTCTCAAAACTAGGACCCCGCGATTAGCTCCAATAGGGCATCCACTCACATAGGTCAAGAAACACAGAACCCCCGCGCCTATCAAAATAAACTTAACAAGTTTAAGCAGAATGCATTAGGAGATCGCATTAGATTTTAGATTATGAGAATGCTCAGTCCTCTTTTTATTGTCAGTTAGAAATGCATACATGCATTAAGAAATGATACATTGTTTCTCCGGAGTGATATCACAGAAAACAGGACAAACCAAAGACTAACACTGACAGCAACACACATCAAAGTTGCTCGTGAACGCAGCAGGCCAGGCAGCATCTGTAGGAAGAGGTGCAGTCGACGTTTCAGGCCGAGACCCTTCGTCAGGACTAACTGAAAGAAGAGTGAGTAAGAGTCAGTTAGTCCTGACGAAGGGTCTCGGCCTGAAACGTCAACTGCACCTCTTTCTACAGATGCTGCCTGGCCTGCTGCGTTCACCAGCAACTTTGATGTGTGTTGCTTGAATTTCCAGCATCTACAGAATTCCTGTTGTTTGCGTTTAAACTAACACTGACAGAACCACATAATTATAACATATAGTTACAGCAGTGCAAAGCAATACCATAATTTGATGAAGAACAGACCATGCGCACAGTAAAAAAAAGTCTCAAAGTCCCGAGTCGATCGACTCCCGAGTCCCCGATAGCAGGCGGCAAAAGGGAGAAACTCCCTGCCATAAACCTCCAGGCACCGACAACTTGCCGATGCCTTGGAAGCAGCCGACCACAGCCGACACTGAGTCCATCCGTCCGAAAACTTCGAGCTTCCGACCAGCCTCTCCGATACAGCCTCCCAAGCACCATCCTCTGCCGAGCACCTTCGACCTCACCCCGGCCGCTGAACACGCAAAGCCGAGGATTTCAGGGCCTTCAGCTCCGGAGATTCCGGTTACCACACAGTAGCAGCGGCAGCGAAGTGAGCATTTCAGAAGTTTCTCCAGATGTTCCTCCGTGCTCTCACGTCCGTCTCCATCAAGTCAGAATTGTGCACAGTCCCCTACTTGACAGATAACAGACATCAGCACCGAAATAGCCGCTTGAAAGAGAAACTCGCTTGTAAAAAAAAACACAGGGAACTCAAAACAATTAATGACTTTCATTAAACAATAGTTAACCAATTCAGGTGCTCTAAAATCTTTGGAGCCCAACGGTTTCCTGCTCCCCGCAAAAACCCAAAGAGCTCATTACAAAGCAGGGCTGTGCCAATGCCCAGACACTTTTCTCCATGGTTCTTACTGCAATGCTGCATCTCATTTTCAGCAAACCATCTGTGGGAGGGAAGTTAATCTTTAGAACGAACAGTTGTGCAACACGGGCACCTTCGCTTGTTGAGCTGTGGAACAAACGTGATTCTCACAGCCTCACACGTTTGGAGGTTAAGCCCAAAGTTATTCTCAAATCATTCACTGACGCTTGCAAGACAATCTCTCATGATCAGCTGGTCCTCTACCAGCCTAAATATTTTTTAAAAGATTAGCTTTATTTATCACACGTACATCAAAACATGCAGTGGAATACGATGTTCATGCCAACAAACAGTACAATTGCCATGCTCCCTGTGCCAACAACTTACTAACCATAACCCGTAAGTCTTTGGAAAGGTGAAGCATCTGTGGGAAAGCAATGTGGTCGCAGGGGAAATGGACAGACTGTTTACAATCAGAGATGGGAGTTGAACCCAGGTCAGTTATTGCTGGTGCTTTAGTGGCCTTACCCCATCCGCTACACAACCGTGCCTTCCTTGGAAAAATAGCACAGGATGGTTTTGATCCATTGGCCTCTGGGTTATGGACGTGCTGTTGGATGTTACCTGTTGCCTGCTGCTGCCGCACCACTCTACTCCTCAGGAAAATTGGGTGAGACCCAGGAAAATGTGGAGCAGATCCTGTGTCTTGGAAACCATTCTCAGGGAAGCCAGACGACAGTGATGAAGTTCAACATACACTGAAGTGTGTCAACGCAGGCTTAGTCAATGGAGGAAATGTTGTTTGAAGAGCATGGCTAAGATCATGGTCTACCAGGCAACTGGAATTTCTAGGACATGTACTGAAGCTCAGACATCTTGCAGTGACGGGAAAAACTGATGGAAGGAAAAGTAGCGGTTGACAGCTCATGACATTCATGAGCTACCTCAAGGGATGGACAGGCAATCATCTTGAAAAGCTTATTAGAACTTTTTAGATTAAAGAAAGATAGAAGACCATGATTGACAATAGACAATAGACAATATGTGCAGGAGTAGGCCATTCAGCCCTTCACTGTGATCATGGCTGATCATCCACAATCAGTACCCTGTTCCTGCCTTCTCCCCATATCCCTTCACTCCGCTATCTTTAAGAGCTCTATCTAACTCTTTCTTGAAAGAATCCAGAGAATTGGCCTCCACTGCCTTCTGAGGCAGAGCATTCCACAGATCCACAACCCTCTCTGTGAAAAAGTTTTTCCTCAACTCTGTTCTAAATGGTCTACCCCTTATTCTTAAACTGTGGCCTCTGGTTCTGGACTCCCCAAACATCGGGAACATGTTTCCTGCCTCTAGCGTGTCTAATCCCTTAATAATCTTATATGTTTCAATCAGATCCCCTCTCATCCTTCTAAGTTCCAGTGTATAAAACCCAGTTGCTCCAATCTTTCAACATATGACAGTCCCACCATCCTGGGAATTATCCTCGTGAACCTATGCTGCACTCCCTCAATAGCTAGAATGTCCTTCCTCAAATTTGGAGACCAAAACTGGACACAATATTCCAGGTGTGGTCTCACCAGGGCCCTGTACAACTGCAGAAGGACCTCTTTGCTCCTATACTCAATTCCCATTGTTATGAAGGCCAGCATGCCATTAGCTTCCTTCACTGCCTGCTGTACCTGCATGCTTACTTTCAGTGACTGATGAACAGGGACACCTAGATCTCGTTGTACTTCCCCTTTTCCTAACTTGACGCCATTCAGATGATTGCCCATGTTGACCAGGCAGCAATGATTCCCGCCCTCTTTAATGTTCTTGAGACCTGGTCTATAGAAAGTAGACACAACCAAGGCACTGGAGAGATAGCACCAATACTGATTCATCCAACTTCACTGAAAGTTCAAGCAAAGTAATGCCAGTATTCTCACCCCAAGTCATCCTACCCCATGTTGAGGCCCCAGTTACACTCAGTCGGCTCTGTTGGGAAGGTCACAATGTTTCCATTCCTGACATCGAACTCCTCAACAAGACCCTATATTCTGAAGTCTTTCATAGGTACCATTAGAGAAGATAAGGGTCAAAATTCTGGTCAAAACCTCCTTGAAGAAATGGAACAACTCCACTGACTACAGGAAAGATGTCATTAAGTTTGAAAGAGTACAGAGAAAATTTACAAGGATGTTGCCGGGACTTGAGGACCTGAGTTATGAGGAAAGATTGAATAGGTTAGAAGATTATTCCCTGGAACAAATGAGAATAAAGGGAGAATTGATAAAGGTATAGATAGGGTAAATGCAAGCAGGCTTTTTCCACCAAGTTTGGGTGAGACTAGAACTAGAGGTCGTAGCTTAAAGGTGAATGGTGAAATATTGTAGGGGAACTTCTTCACTAGAAGGGTGTTGCAAGTGTGGAACGAGTGTGGGTTTAGTTGTAACATTTAAGAGATGTTTGGGTAAGTACAGGGATGGAAGATAATGGAAGGCTATGTCTAGGTGTGGGTCAATTGGACCAGGCAGAATAATAGTTAGGCCTGATTCTGCATTGTAATGCACTAGGACTCGATGAATTCTGGGAAGATCTGGTCCAGGAACACTGCACAAAATGGGAAAGAACATTTGGGAAGACATCTAGAACATCGATGCCACACCTTGGGAGCATGTGAAAGGAGAGCATCACCTCACAAACTCACAATTCTGGAAAAGGGTCTTTAAACTGAAGCATTAGCTCTGTTTCTCTTCCCACAGATGCTGCCTGACCTGCTGAGTATTTCTGGTATTTTCAGCTTTTATTTCAGGTTTCCTGCATCTGCCTTATTTTTGAGCTTCACCTACTTCCTTCCCTCTGTCTGTGATCACCCCATCTCCACACTTTGAAGTTTTTTTTCTCCCTCACTCACTCTTTCTTTCTCTCCCCTCTCTCTCTCCTTCTCTCTTCCTTCCTCTCTCCCCCTCCCATTCCCTCTCTTTCTCCCTCCCATTCCCTCTCTCATCTGTTTTCTCTCTCCTTTTCTCTGTTTTTCTTTATCTTTCTCTCTCCCTCTCTCTCCCTCTTATCTGTTCTCCCCCTCCCTCCCTTTCATCTTTCTCTCTCCCTCATCTATTCTCTCTTTCTGTCTCTCTTCCCCAACCCCTCCCCCTCTCCATTGATATTGGTTTATTATTGTTTATAAAAAAGTTCGGTGAAATGTTTTGTGTGCCATCCAGACAGCTGATGCCACACACAATTACAGTACAGAAAGACAGTAAAAAGAAAAGAGAGTTTATCTGCTGTCTCCCACACTATTCGTCCTTAACTCTAGAAATCCAGACTTCTGCTATCACAAAAGGACCCTTTCCCGTTTATTAATTCTCACCCTGAAAGTTGAGTCAAAATGTGTTCTTGCGCTCACTACAGATTGAGGTTTAGAAGTTATAAAGCAGTTTCAGATTTCTCAGCACAAAATTCTTCACCTGGTACGCTCGGACCACTGCTTTATTACAGCCGTCAGCTGTCCTGTTTGTGTTCAAGGCATTTACGTAACTTTAACAGTGTGGTGTCGAGTGGGAGTTATTCCATTCTGTAATGTGTTTAGGATCTGGGAGTTTGTGGCTATGGCGGGTCCTTGTGATTTGGGAACTCTTATGCATTTTCTATTCCACACGATCCTGTGACAATCTGTTTACTGTTCTTAACTGTGATGGCTGAAGCACTTTGCCAGCTCACACTTCCTGCTCTGTTTATTTTGGGAGTTGCGTAGGAGGCAAGGAGGAGAGAAAAATCGGTGACACTAATAAGCCAGAAAGCTAAGGTACTCGCAAACAGTATCTCAGCTATGCATTAGAAAGTAATATGTTTCAGCATGTGGAGCATTCCATTAACTTATCTTTTCTGATAAGACCATAAGATCATCAGATATAGGAGCAGAATTAGGCCATTTGTTCCACCATTTCATCATGGCTGATCCATTTTCCCTCTCAGCTCCATCCCCTGCCTTCTCCCCGTATCCCTTCATGCCCTTAAATATACCCAATGACTTGGCCTCCACAGCTACCTGTGGCAATGAATTCCACACAGACTCACCACCTTCGAGCTAAAGAAATTCCTCCTCATCTCCGTCCTAAAAGGACACCCCTCAATTCTGAGGCTGTGACCTCCGGTCCAGGACTCCCCCCACCATAGGAAACATCTCTCCGCATCCACTCAACATTCGATAGGTTTCAATTAGGTCACCCCTCATTCTTCTGATTTCCAGTGCATACAGGCCCAGAGCCATCAAACGCTCTTTGTATGACAAGCCCTTCAATCCTGGAATTGTTTTTGTGAATGATTCTTCTCTGAGGGGTATCACCATAGCATCTTTCACATCTTTTTAAAAGTACTCTGCCGTCCTCTTGACGCACAGCAAGATCCCACAAGCAACAAGGTGTGTAATGGCCAGTTAGTTCTAAACTCAAGAGATTCTGCAGATGCTGGAAATCCAGAGCAACCACACACAAAATGCTGGAGGAACTCAGCAGGTCAGGCAGCATCTATGGAGGGAAATAAACAGTTGACATTTCAAGCCCAGGCCTTTCAGCAGAACCGGTTAACCTCACAATGCGCTGGAGGAACTCAGCAGGTCAGTCAGCATCATTTGAAAAAATTAGTCCACGTTTCGGGCCGAAACCCTTCGTCAGGACGTTTGAAAGGTCGACTAATCTTTTCAACTGATGGTGACTGACCTGCTGAGTTCCTCCAGCGCATTGAGTGTTCCTTTGACAACAACATCTGCAGATTATTTTGTGTTTACCAGTTAACTTGTTGGTTGAGGGATAAAGATTGGTCCAGAATGCTGGAAGACCTTTTCTGATCATGTCAATAACAGGATACTTACACTTAACATGTTTTTATCATCCAATTTGCTGTTGTGTTTTTATTCAAGTTTTAGTGGATTAACCTAGGCGTGTTTGGTTCTGTTGTGTTAAAGAGATTCAACCCTCATCTTCTATGTCCTCCAGCCAGATGTCAGTGTGCATCCAATTGCGTGCACCAGTGGTGATATTTCACTAGGAGTCCGAGGGCAAGGAGTGACCCAATGTTTGGATGATTTCAGCACTGGGGCAAATTGAAGATGTCAGGGTGTTGTGACGGGTGGCAGGCGACGAGCCCATTCAGCTCGCTGTTCCACAACGTTTACTCAGCTCTGTGCTGAACTGAGCCCATGGACAGTCTCACTTCCGTAAAACTTCAGTTCTGAACGCTATTTGCTTATTTCTATTGTTTGCCCGGTTTGTTTTTCCCCCTCTCTGCAAACTGTCGGTCTTTTTTCAAATCGATTCTTTCGGGTCTCTTGTTTTGTGGCTGCCTGCAAGGAGACGAATCTCAAGGTTGTATAATGTATATCTACTTTGATAGTAAACATACTTTGAACTTCGGTACATCAAACGTTCTAACAAATTTCTACAGCTGTACAACGGAGGACATTCTAATGGGTTGTATCACTGTCTGGCAGGGAGTGGCAACTGCATGGGATCAGCAAAATCTATAGAGGTTTGTAAACTCAGCCAGCTCCATCATGGGTACTAGCCCCCCTACCATCGAGGACATCTTCAAAGGCGGATGCCTCAAAAAGGCGGCAACCATCATTAAGGATCCTCACCATCCAGGAAATGATCTCTTCTCATTACTACCACTGGGGGGGAGGTATAGGAGCCTGCAAACATTTTCAGAACAGGTTCTTCTCTTCTCCAATCAGATTTCTGAATGGACAATGAACCCACAAACACACACCCTCACTATTTTGGCATTACTTATTTATTGCATTGATTCTGAGTCTGCTAAAAGATCCCATTGCAAGGGACAGCTGTGAGAGTGATCACAACGTCGTACAATTTCACATTTATTTTGAGAGTTTTAATCTTAGGTCAGAAATTAGGTTTTATTTCTGACTTGCTTACTATTCTCAAACTGAAATGTTTCAGAGAAGAAAGGGGAGTTTTGGCAAAAGAACATGAGAAATTTAGATTAAACATTCTACCAGTATGCAAATAATGGTGGACTTCCAAGTAAATATTTTCTCATTCACCATGAATATAGAGTCATAGAACACTACAGCACAGAAACAGGCCCTTTGGCCCATCTAGTCTGTGCTGAACCATTAATCTACCTAGTCCCATCGACTTGCCACCAGTCCATTGCCCTCTATACCACTCCCATTCCTGCATCTTTCCAAATTTATCTTAAGTGTTGACATTAACCCTGCATCTACCACTTGTGCTGGCAGCTCGTTCCACATTCTCACCACCCTCTGAGTGAAGAAGTTTGCCCTCATGCTCCCCTTCAGCATTTCTCCTTTAACCCTTACCCCATGGCTTTTAGTTCTAGTCTCATGCAACCTCAGTGGAAGAAGCCTGCTTGCTTTTACCCCATCTATACCCCTCATAATTTTGTATACCTCTATCAAATCTTTCGTTAATCTTCTAAAGTCCTAACCTATTCAACCTTTCCCTTTAACAAGTCCTGGCAACACCCTTGTAAGTTTTCTCTGCACTCTTTCAATCTTATTTATACCTTTCCTGTGGGTAGGTGTCCCAAACTGGATACAAAATACTCCAAATTGAGCCTCACCAACGTTTTATACAACTTCAACATAGTATCCCATCTCCTGTACTCAATACATTGATTTATGAAGGCTAATGTGCTTTCTTTATGACTGTGATGCTGTTTTCAATGAAATATGGATCTGTATTCCCAGATCTCTCTGTCCCACCACACCTCAGTGCCCTACCGCTCTTCGTGTAGGACCTACCTGGCCTGTGTTCCCAAAGTTCAATACCTCACACTTGTCTGCATTAAATTTCATCTTTCATTTTCTCAGCCCACTTTTCCAGCTGGTCCGGATCGCGTTACAAGCTCTGATAGTCTTCCTCACTGCCCACTACGCCCCCAATCTTCATGTCATTGGCACATTTGCTGATCCAGTTTAGATTATGAGAACACTCAGTCCTCTTTTATTGTCATTTAGAAATGCATACATGCATTAAGAAATTACACAATGTTTCTCTGGAGTGATATCACAGAAAACAGGACAAACCAAAGGCTAACACTGACAGAACCACATAATTATAACATATAGTTACAGCAGTGTAAAGCAATACCATAACTTGATAAAGAACAGACCATGGGCACAGTGAAAAAAAAGTCTCAAAGTCCCGAGTCGATCGACTCCCGAGTCCCCAATAGCAGGCAGCAAAAAGGAGAAACTCCCTGCCATAAACCTTCCAGGCACCGTCAACTTGCCGATACCTTGGAAGCAGCCAACCCCAGCCAACACTGAGTCCATCCGTCCAAAAACCTCGAGCTTCCAACCAGCCTCTCTGATACAGCCTCCCGAGCGTCATCCTCTGCCGAGCGCCTTCGACCTCGCCCCGGCCGCTTATTACCACATTATCATCCAGATTGTTGATATTGATGGCAAACAGCAGCGAACCCAGTACCGATCCCTGTGGCACACTACTAGTCATAGGCCTCCAATCAGAAAGACAACCATCTACAGCCACTCTCCGGCTTCTTCCATGAAGCCAATGTCTAATCCAATTTACTATCTCATCTTGAATGCCAAGCGCCTGAACCTTTTTAAACATCCTCCCATGTGGGACCTTGTGAAAGGCCTTGCTAAGGTCCATGTAGACACCTTCCCACCCCCCCCCCCCACTGCCTTGGCTTCATCGACTTTCCTGTAACTTCCTTGAAAAATGCTATAAGATTGTCTAGACGTTACTTACTGTGCACAAAGCCATGTTGACCATCTCTAATCAGTCTTTGTCTATCCAAATACTTACAATATCTATAGAAAGTATTCACCCCCCCTCTCCTGGAAGTTTTCATGCTTTATTGTTTTACAACATTGAATCACAATGGATTTAATTTGGTTTTTTTGACACTGATCATCAGAAAAGACTCTTTCGTGTCAAAGTGAAAACAAATTTCTACAAACTGGTCTAAATTTATTACAATTATTGAACACAAAATAATTGATTGTGTAATTACCAACCCCCCTCAAGTCAGTATTTAGTAGATGCACTTTTGGCAGCAATTACAGCCTTGAGTCTGTGTGGATAGGCCTCTATCAACTTTGCACATCTGGACACAGCAATTTTCCCCCTCTCTTCTTTACAAAAATGCTCAAGCTCTGTCAGCTTGCAAGGGGATCATGAGTGAACAGGCCTTTTCAAGTCCAGCCACAATCTTTCAATCGGATTGAGGTCTGGATTCTGACTTGGCCACACCAGGTTATTAACTTTGTTGTTTTTAAGCCATTCCTGTGCAGCTATGGCTTCATGCTTGGGGTCCATAAGATCATATGACTTAGGAGCAGAATTAGGCCATTCAGGCCATCCAGTCTGCTCATGCTGATCCCAGATTCCATTCAACCCTATACATCTGCCTTTTCGCCATATCCTTTGATGCCCTGACCGATCAGGAAATAATCAACTTCTGCCTTAAATATACTCACAGACTTAGCCTCCAACACAGTCTGTGGCAGAACATTCCACAGATTCACCACTCTCTTGCTAAAAAAATTCCTCCTTTCCTCTGTGCTAAAAGGTCACACCTCAATTTTGAGGCTGTGCCGTCTAGTTCTGGATACCCCCACCATAGGAAACATCCTCTCCACATCCACCCTCTAGTCCTTTCAATATTCGATAGGTCTCGATGAGATCCCCACATGTTCTTCTAAGTTCCAGTGAGTACAGGCCAAAGCTGCCAAACAGTCCTCATATGTTAACCCCTTCATTTCTGAAATCATCCTCGTGAACCTCCTCTGAACCCTCTCCAATGGCAACACATCTTTCTGAAATACGGGGCCAAAACTGTTGACAATACTCCAAGTGTGACCTGACTAGTGTCTTATAAAGACTCAATATTATCTCCTTGCTTTTATATTCTATTCCCCTTGAAATAAATACCAACATTGCATTTGCCTTCTTCACCACAGACTCAACTTGTAAATTAACCTTCTGGGAGTCTTCCACGAGGATTCCTAAGTCCCTCTGCACCTCCGATGTTTGAACCTTCTCCCCATTTAGATGATAGACGGCGTTATTGTTCCTTTTACCAAAATGCATTATCATACATTTCCCAATTCTGTTTTCCATCTGCCACTTTTTTGCCCATTCATCCAATTTGTCTAAGTCCTGCTGCCAACTTTTGACATCCCTCAGGCTCCCTCTCTCAATAACAATGGAAAGACAGATATAGATCCTTCCAAGGCGAGAGGGGAGTTAAACAGTCGCTGTTTCAATGTCACAGTCACAATTTGAGGCATTGCTTTTTATTTCGAGTTCCCCGAGTGCAGGACAGGGACCTCCGACAGCCGCTGTCGCTGTCTCGAAGTTCTGGCTCCCGCTATGCTTCAGTTCGCAACGCATGCGGGAATTCGTGTTCACAGGGCAGTGCAAGGCCGCATCCCGAAGGTGGCTGACTTCAGGCCGAACCTTGACACATTGAAACACGGCCGACTGGCGAGCTCCAAGAACGGGAACAGGCTGCCGTGCGGAACCGCAGCTTGAGGGCCACTTGAAAAGGAAAAGCACTCGCTAGCCTGTTGCCCCCAAGCCAAAATACTGAGTGTGGTTTTGAGGCTCCTGAACCTCCTCCCTCTTGTCTTTCTCGGGCCCTCAACTCCCAGTGGAGCACAGGCCACCGACGGCCTCCCGTCTCCATCGTCCAAAGTCAATGGCGTGGTTGGAGTTCATTAATGCTTCTGTAATCCATTGCACCCACTGTACAGGAGATTGGCCGATACACCTTCACCAGAGCCCTGTTGGCCGGCCTTACCCATTTCCACCTGTCACGATGGGTTGGACTTTTGAGAGGTTGCCTCCTCCCTACTAGGGAGTGATTCCGGACGAATAAATCCCTGTCGCTGTCTGTCAGGAGTCCGTACATCCTCCCCTTGCGTGGGTTTCCTCCAGGTGCCCTGGTTTCCTCCCACATTCCTAAAATGCACAGCTTAACAGGTTAATTGGTCACAATTGTGCAGCGTGGTCCTGTTGGGCCAGAATGGCCTTTTACCGTGCTGCATCTCTAAATAAATAAACAGCACACGCCATTGGTGAGTAGGAGGAGACTGGAGCACCGGGAGAACCCGCACACAGTGCCGGGTGTAGGGATCGAACCCGGGTCTTTGGTGCTGTGAGACGGCAGCTCTATGCACTGCTCTATCCTGCTTCCCTTTGGCCCAGTGACTCAACAACCCACTTGCTTTTAATCCCATTTCAATTCCTGTTGGGGAAAAACTTTTTCACCCAGAGAGTGGTGGATATGTGGAATGTTCTGCCCCAGAAGGCAGCAGAGGCCAAGTCTCTGGATGTTTTCAAGAAAGAGATGGATAGAGCTCTTAAAGATAGCGGAATCAAAGGTTATGGGGATAAGAAAGGAACTGGATACTGATTGTGGATGATCAGCCATGATCACAGTGAATGGCGGTGCTAGCTCGAAGGGCTGAATGGCCTAATCCTGCACCTATTGTCTATTGAGATGTATACCAAACATGGTAGGAAGCCAAGGGTTAAAAGAGAATGTAGAACTTAAAATAATCTTTCTCCAAGGAGAAACGAGTGCTCAGGAGTCCGATAAAACCACTAACTAATCAGTCCTCTTTCATCCTGCGGCTCTAAAGGAAATAGCTGGTTGGTTTGACTTTGCGAAATGCCCCAGGCTTTGGAAAGTTCCCAGTAGATAAGGAAACAAATGTGCTATTCAAGAAATGAAAGAGAGTAACAACTGGGAATCAATTAAATTATTTTGTTTTATTTTATTGAGAGATACAGTATGGAATAGGTCCTTCGTGCCCTTCGAGACGCACTGCCCAGTAACCCCTGACGTTCCCACCGTTGCCTGTAGGAAGTTTGTACGTTCTCCCGGCCACCGCATGGGTTTCCTCTGGGTGCTCCAGTTTCCTCCCGCAGGCCTTAGACGTACCGGTAAGTGGGTTAATTGGTCATTGTGAAGTGTCCTGTGATTGGGCTAGGGTTAAATCGGGGGGGGGGGGGGCGGGGGTTGCTCGAAAGGCCAGAAGGGTCAGAAGGGCCTTTTCAGAGCTGTATCTCAATATCTTTTGTTAAAACCCCGATTTAACCCCAAACTAATCACGGAGCAATTTACAATGACCAATTAGCCTACTAACCAGTACAACTTTGGACTGTGGGAGGAAACCGGAGCACCCGGAGAAAACCGGCACATTCCGCAGGGAGGGCATACAGAGACGCCTTACAGAGGATGCTGGGATTGAACTTTGAACTCCGACCCTCCCCCCGAGCTGTAGTAACGTCACGCTAACCACTACTCTACCGTGAATTAGAAAGGAGTTAACATGTCGCTGGAAGATACTGGAGGAGGTGATTATAAAGGAAATGATGAAGAAGCATTCAGATGGCAGAGTTGCAGTGATATGGGTTCAATCCAGACTTGGGATGTTGTCTCTGCCCTTCCCAAGTTAATTAACCACTTCAAACTTTCCCCAGTGTAGAAGGGAGACAGGACATTCGTGGCAAAGTCATATGTTAGAGTATAGGGTGCAGACAAGTGAGACCTCCAAGAGGACCGAGTTTGGAGGCTTGCGTGCCTCTATGACCCAGAGAGCTACGTTGGCTAGAGTCAGGACTTTAAGCTTTGGTTCTTGGTAGGGTCACCCATGCCAAATGGGTCAAAGGATAGAGACCTGACTCAAGGGTGGTCCACCGGTCCTCCAGGTTTGAGGGTTCAGCTCAGGGCTAACAACCCTGACTGTTAAAACACAATGAAGAATACTTCTACATCTGAGTGCGACGGTATTCCTGAGTCTCCACCTGGGACTTGCATGGCTGACAGTAGTGAAAACCGAGAGGAAGCTACTGGCGCGATGACCACCACCAGAGATGGAGGACCTTCACTGCTGCCCTAAACTCTAATGGCATAACGGGCAGCTAGACTAGGAATAAAGCAAGAGAACAAGACTGCTGGGCTCATTCTGAGAGTCAGGATAGACTGAATGGGCCAAATGTCCTCTAGCAGAGTTATAATATATAATAATCGGGTCTCTGGCACTGTCTGGCTCTGTGACTCAGAAGGGAAGGGGGGAGAAGAGGCATGCTGTAGTGATAGGGATTCGTTGGTTAGAATCCCATACTGTATACGGATGGGATGGGATAGAGTTTGTCAAGTGTGTTCAGGAAAGTTTCATAGAGATACAGAGAAACATAGAAAATCTACAGCACAATACAGGCCTTTCGGCCCACAAAGCTGTGCTGAACATGTCCCTACCTTAGAAGTACTAGGCTTACCCCTAGCCCTCTATTTTCCTAAGCTCCATGTATCCATCCAGAAGTCTCTTAAAAGACCCTATTGTTTCTGCCTCCACCACCACCACCGGCAGCCCATTCTACGCACTCACCACTCTCCACGTAAAAAACCTACCCCTGACTTCTCCTCTGTACCTTCTTCCAAGCACCTTAAAACTGTGCCCTCTCGTGCTAGCCATTTCAGCCCTGGGAAAAAGCCTCTGACTATCCACACGATCAATGCCTCTCATTATCTTGTACACATTGCTACGTAGAAGTGCCAATGAGAGAGCGTGTGATACTGGATCTGCTATTAGGGAATGAGACGGAGCAGGTGACAGAAGTTTGTGTAGGGGAACACTTTACATCCATTGACCACAATGCCATTAATTTCAAAGTAAATATGCAAAGAGATTGGTCTGGCCCGTGGGTTGAGGTCTTAAAATTGGAGAAAGGCCAGTTTTAATGGTATCAGAAATAATCTGGCAAGTGTGGATTGCGGATTGGAACAGGCTGTTTTCTGACAAAGGTGTACTTGGGAAGTGTGAGGCCTTCAAAGGCAAAAGTTTTAGAGTACAAAACTTGAATGTGCCTGTCAGAATTAAAGATAATGATAATGAGAATAGGGAACCTTACTTTTCAAGAGATATTGAGGCCTGGTTAAGAGAAGGAAAAGGAGGTGCATAGCAGGTATAGGCAAGTTGAAATAAATGAGGTGCTTATGGAGTATAAAAAATGCACGAGAACACTTAAGAAAGAAATCAGGAAGGCATGAAGTTGCTCTAGCAGACAAGGTGAAGGAGAATCCTAAGAGGTTCTACAGGTATGTTAAGAGCAAAAGGATTGCTAGGGACAAAATTGGTCCTCTGGTTGATCAGAATGGTAATCCATGTGTGGAGCCAAAAGAGATGGGGGAGATCGCAAGTGAATTCTTTATATTTACTCAGGAGATAGAGACAGAGTCTATAGAAGTGAGGCAAAGCAGCATCAACTTCATGGACCCCGTACAGATTACAGAGGAGGAGGTGTTTGCTACCCTGAGGCAAATCAGAGTGGATAAATCCCCAGGAGCCTGACAAGGTGTTCCCTCGGACCCTATGGGAGGCAAGTGCAGAAATTGGCAGTGCCCTCGCAGAGATATTTAAGACATCCTTAGTGACAGGAGAGGTACCAGAGGATTGGAGGATAGCTAATGCTGTTTCCTTGTCTAAAACAGAAACCAGGAAATTATAGCCGGTGAGTCTGACATCAGTTGTGGGAAAGGTTTTGGAAGGTATTCTAAGGGACCAAATATATAAGTATTTGGATAGACACAGACTGACTAAGGATAGTCATCATGGCTTCGTGCATGGTAGGTCATGTCTAACCAACCTTACTGAGATTTTTGAGGAAGTTACCAGGAAAGTGGATGAAGGCAAGGCATTGGATGTTGTCTACATGGACCTCAGTAAGGAATTTAATAAGATCCCAAATGGGAGGACAGTCAAGAAAGTTCAGTCGCTCGGCATTCAGGATGAGGTAGTAAATTGGATTAGACACTGGCTTTGTGGGAGAAGCCAGAGAGCGGTAGTAGAGGGTGGCCTCTCTGACTGGAGGCCTGTGACTATTGGAGTACCACAAGGATCGATGCTGGATCCTTTGTTGTTTGTCATCTATATCAATGATCTGGATGGTAATGTGGTTAACTGGATCAGCAAATTTGTGGATGACACCAAGATTGGGGGTGTAGTGGACAGTGAAAAAGGCTATCATGGGTTGCAGAAGAATCTACATCAGCTGGAGAAATGGGCCGAAGGAAGAAGATGGAATTTAATGCAGACAAGTGCGAGGTTTTGCACTTCAGTAGGACCAACCAGGGTAGGACTTACACGGTGGATGGTAGGGCACAGAGGAGTGTGGTAGAACAAAGGGATCTGGGAATACAGGTACATAATTCATTGAAAGTGACATCACAGGCAGATAGGGTCATAAAGAAAGCTTTTGGCACATTTGCTTTCTTAAACCAATGTTGAGGATGGAATGTTATGTTGAAGTTGCATAAGACGTTGGTGAGGCCTAATTTGGAGTATTTGTGTGCAATTTTGGTCACCCACATACGGGAAAGATGTATATAAAGTTGAAAGAGTGCACAGAAAATTTACAAGGATGCTGCCAGGATTGAAGGCCCTGAGTTATATGGAAAGATTGACTAGGTTAGGTCTGTATTCTTTAGAGCGTAGAAGATTGAGAGGATATTTGATAGAGGTATACAAAATTTTGGGGGATATAGATAAGGTAAATGCAAGCAGGTTTTTTCCACTGAGGTTTGGTGGGACTACAACCTGAGAGCTTAAGGGGGGAAGGTGAAAAGTTTAAGGGGAACTTGAGGGGAAACTTCTTCACTCAGGGTGGTGAGAGTGTGGAACAAGCTGGTAGCACAAGTGGTCCGTGTGAGCTCCATTTCAACATTGAAGAGAAGTTTGGATTACTCGTTTCAACCCTTTAAGAGAAGCAGGGATATGGAGGGCTCTGGTCCTGGTGCAGATCATTGGGAGTAGGCAGTTTAAAAGGTCTCGGCATGGACTAGATGGGCTGAAGGGCCTGTTTCTGTGCTGTACTTCTCGATGAGTCTATAAGAGAGTTTGAGAAATAACATGTTTTGGCCAAGTCAGCACGGTTTTATGAAAGGGGAGTTGTGTTTGACGAATTTCTGAGAGCTCTTTGAGAATGAGAAAACAGGGTTAAAAAAAGAGAGGAGGCAATGAATGTGGAGTATTTGGCATTCCAAAGGAATTTTGATAAGAATTCATGAGATGATTACTTTGGACAGAGGATTGACTGAAAGATATAAGAAATTATTAAAATACACTGGACCATTTTTCAGGCTGTTTAAGCTGTAACTGTTGGAATACCCCAGGGCTTATTCCTGTGGTTTCAATATTAACATTAGGATTTCGGGAAGCACAACAAAATGCCTGGAGAGGGATCAGCGGTTTAAACGAACAAAGTGTAATCAAGGAAAGTGTGATCGGATTTAATTTGGTGGGAAGAACAGAAAAAAAATGGGATATATAACAAACCCTGTGGGACACTATTAAATGTCATTCAGGGTGGAGACTGACGGGAGATCTGATAGGGTTTATAAGATTACGTGAGGCATAAATAAAGTAGACAGGGAGTATCTGTTTCCCAGGGTTGAAATATCCAATCTCACTGAAGGTGAGAGAGGTAGGTTCAAGGGGGATGTGAGGGGTAAGTTTTTTACTCAGAGAGTGGTGGATTCCTGGAATATGCTGCCTGGTAGGTTTGCTACCCTCAATCTTTCCAGAGAGTATGAGTTTTCCTAGTTCATCTTTCTGCATGATGTGTCCTAGGAATCTGAGCTGTCTTTCTCTTATTGTTGGTACGAGTGATCAAACTGCTTGGGCTCTTCTGAGAACTTCTTCATTTGATGTGTGTGTGGTCCATGATATTTTTAACGTTCTCCTGTAGAACCATAGTTCAGCTGCTTCGTGTTGCTTTTCCATTGCTGGGGAAATGGTCCAGCATTCACTTCCATAAGTCAGGGTAGAATAAATGTAGCACTGCAGTATTCTGTTTCTAGTGTATGTGCTCATCTTTCTGTCTGTTAATATGGTCTTCATTTTTTGGAAAGCTTCTTTCGCCATTGCTATTCTGTATTTGATATCTGTGTCGCACCTGCCATTACCTGTTATTAGGCTGCCAAGATATCTGAATTTGTTGACTTGTTTGATGTTTGTATTTCTGATCTTGATCACACATTGTGGGATGTTTGTCTTTCTGGAGATGACCATGCTTTCTGTCTTCTTGGTGTTGATTGTACGGTGCTAGAGTCAAATACATTAGAGTCTATTAAGAGATGGTTAGATAGGCACATGAATGTGAGGAAGATGGTGGGATATAGGCATGGTGTAGGTAGGAGGGATTAGTTTTTGTTTTTTTTTTAATTTGCTTTTTAGATGTTTCAGCACCGTTCCTGAGTTGTACGGTTCTATGTTCTATGAGATCTGGGTATCCTTATACAAAGAAATGCTGAATGTTAACCTGCAAGTACCCCAAGGTGAAGTAGCCATGGCAACTAAGTTACCTAATTGGGCAGGTGCCATTTGCCTGCGTTTGGCCTGTGTCCCACCGAGCTTTCACATCCGTGTGTTTGTCCAGATTTCTTTGAAATGTCAGAAGTTAAACAATTACCCATTTAAGACTGAGAGATTAATAAATAATTCTTTGGAATCCAATGACCCAGAGGCCTGCAGATGCTGATTCATTCATCAGTGAGATAGAAAGCTATTTTCATGAATATACAGAACTGGGAAAAAGTCTCAGGTACATATATATAGCCAGGCTGCCTAAGAGTTTTGCACAGTACTGTAACATGGAGCGCAGGGCGAGTGTGTAAATTTGGCGGGAGCGGAGGGTGCTGGGAATGGCGAATGAGGAGCCCTGAGACACGAGACAAGGTCATTTGATTTAAAACAACTGGTTTATTGATCATTACAGAATGTCCCTCTGGTACTTCCCACTCCCTCACCTCTTCCTTCCACTTTTCCCAACCATGATTCCTCTCTCCCTGCCCCCTTCCCACTCTCAGTCCACAATAGAGACCCGTATCAAAATCAGGTTTACCATCATTCACATCTGTTGTGAAATTTGTATTTTTTTGCGGCAGCAGTACAGTGCAATACATAAAATTACTACAGTACTGTGCAAAAGTCTTGGGCACCCTAGCTATGCAGTATATTTGTGCCTAATACTCTTGCGCAGCACCGCACAAGGAGTCGGCAGGTGAACAGCAAACAGAGAAGGTGGGAGGTTCAATTCCTGGTGTTGAGGGATACCCATTAATGGAGGGGCGATGGTTAGAAATGCACAGTCAAATGGGCAGCATTGATAAACATTACATTGACCTGAGGCTGCACTTTAGGAGGGGTGATATTGTGGGAGCGCAGCGCTACTAGAAGTGTGCACTAAGAGTAGGCTGTGTTGTCAGTGGGACAGTACCCAGAGAACACCACACGAAAGCAGGAGTGTCTCACTGTCGGAGGGACAGTACCGAGGGAGTGTCTCACTGTCAGAGGAACGGTACCGAGGGAGTGCCTCATTGTCAGAGGGACAGTACTGAGGGAGCGTCTCACTGTCGGAGGGACAGTACCGAAGGAGTGTCTCACTGTCAGAGGGATAGTACTGAGGGAGTGTCACACTGTCGGAGGGACAGTTACGAGGGAGTGTCTCACTGTCAGAGGGACAGTACTGAGGGAGTGTCACACTGTCGGAGGGACAGTTACGAGGGAGTGTCACACTGTCAGAGGGACAGTATCGAGGGAGTGTCACACTGTCGGAGGGACAGTACTGAGGGAGTGCATACTGTCTGGGGGCCAGTAGTGAGAGACTGAGGGAGTGCTGCACAGTCAGAGGAGTTGGACTAGATGGAGTGTTGCTCGGCCACGGGTTTGCCTTTGACAAAACATTAACCTGCAACGCCACCAGCTTTCGACTGTAGTTGTAGAGGGGCCCATGTCGTTTACTTGAGAAGAGGAATTCACGTTGCCATCCTGGTCAATACTTATACTTCAATCAACATCAGGGTGAAATAGTCATGTAATGAGACCGTATAGAGACAGGCCCTTCACGCTGGCATCTCCATGCCAACTCTTTTCAGATTCATTATCGCATTGCTGATTTTTGGGGAGCTTACTGTACATACATTTTCAGCAATGTAAGTACCTGATTGGTTCTAACTTCCTTCTTTAACCTGTAGCCAAAATGAAAACTTGTGGTTTTGTAAACATCTCACTTGTCTCTACTGGGTCATCCCAGAGCCCTTTACAGTAAATGGCAGCTGGTAGCCAAGGGTCAGTCTCCGGCTCAAGTTCTCTATTTTGAAAAATTTCAAACATAAACTTCTGTCGTGATAAAAATCATACACAAAGGAAGAATCAGTGAAAAACAAAAGCTTAACGTTGATGATTATTACTTCCTGTTCTGTTTGTGGTGCTGGGAAGTTGCGTGGCCACGAATAACAAGGCACAAGAGACAGAGGGGCGAGGAACAAATGTGCTGCTGTTTATTTTGCTTGTAAGTCACCTGCCCAGAATACCCTCTCACAGTGCATTCAGTACGCAACACACAGGGAAACTCAAAAGCAGCTTGTAAGGGTCAAAGTATACATGAACACATCACATATCCCTTCCCTCTTTATTTTAAAGGTTTCTGCTCCTTCCCACGCACAGACCAGCTGTGAACAATGGAGTGTCATCAAATTCAACCAACCACAAAAATCTCTTTTCTCCCCCCTAAACCAGACACAGTGGTCCCAGTAGCCAAGAAGAAAGGGTCTGTCAGGATCTGTGGTGATTTTAAAGTCACCGTCAACCCAGTACTGAAAGCAAATCATTGCCCTCTGCCCAGGAGAGAGGATATCTTTGCAAACCTTTCCGGAGGGAAGCACTTCAGCTAAGCGGACTTAGATGAAGCCTACCTGCAAGTGGAGGTGGAAGAAGAGTCTAAAGAGTTCCTCACCATAAACACTCAAAAAGGACTTTATTGCTATAATAAGCTTATTTTTGGAGTGGTGTCTGAAACTGCGCTCCGGCAGAAAGCTGTGGATCGGGTGCTCAGAGTTACCTGGCTGACATCACTGTCACGAGAGAGAATGACAAGCAACATCTGCAAAATCTCGAGACAGTGTTATAAAGATTAGAAAATTATGGGCTCAGGGCATGACACAACAAGTGTGAATTCTTTAATCCAAGCATCACTTACTGTGGTCACACCATTGACATACAAGGACTGCACAAGTGTGCTGAGAAAATTCAGGAAGTGGTGGATGACCCAAGGCCAAAGGACATCGTGGTTCTTTTTAGGATTTGTCAATTACAACAACAGGTTCCTGCCAAACCTGGCTATTGTGCTATATCCCTTGAACTCATTATTATAAATCAGGAAAGAATAGCAATGGACAAAGTAGTGTGAGGTGGCTCTCAAAAAGATGCAGGAAATAGTGACGTCAGACACTGTCCTCACACAGTATGATCCATGCCATTCCATGAAGCTTCCCTGTGAACGCCTGGCCTTATGGTATAGGTGCAGTCGTGTCTCATGTTATGGGTGATGGAACTGGATGCCTATTAGCCTTTGCATCACGTTCCCCTGCTGCTGCGGAGAAAAATTATAACAGAGTGAGTCTGGTTTGGGGTGTAAAACATTTGAACTAGTGCTTGTATGGGAGAGAGTTTACCATCATTACTGATCATCAACCACTCGTGTCCATTTTCAATTCACAGGAGGGTGTTCCACTGACAGCAGCATAGATGACTCTGGTTCTTGGCGGACACAATTACAAGGTCAAATTCATGGGGACAACTAATCATGGAAATGGTGATGGGTTGTCCCGTTTATCCTTGGAAAAGGAAATACGTGAAAATTTTATCAAAGAGGACACTCCTCCAGATGTACTCTCCCTAATGCAAATTGAAAGTCTCCCTATTCTGGCAAAGGTGATCCGAAGGGAAACCAGAAAAGATTCCACACAGCCTCAAGTCTATGTCGTAACCCAAAATGGCTGGAACGCACAGCAGAAATTCCAG
Source organism: Mobula birostris (assembly GCF_030028105.1). Taxonomy (NCBI): domain Eukaryota; kingdom Metazoa; phylum Chordata; class Chondrichthyes; order Myliobatiformes; family Myliobatidae; genus Mobula; species Mobula birostris. Next base: position 11,191,220 of record NC_092380.1, on the reverse strand, counting down.
TTTCCCCATACTTACCAGCACCAGGATGAACTTGCCTTTGGAGGAGGTTGCCTTATATGGGGATCGAGGGTTGTTGTACCATCCAAGCTGAGAGCTGAAGTGTTGGAGGAGCTTCAGACTGGTCATCTAGGAGAGGTCAAAATGAAAGCGCTGGCTCAAAGTTTTGAACTTTATGTGGTGGACTGGGATAGGTCAGCAGATCAAGCAGCTAGCCGTGCACTGTTCGTGAGGCTAAGACGTCCAGAAGATGCCAAGAGCAGCACCTCTGCATCCCTGAGAATGATCGATATTGGCCTGGTAGAGGATTCATGTGGATTTTGCCAGACCATTCGTGGGCGCAGATTTCTTGGTAGCAGTAGATGCAGCTACAAAGTGGCCAGAAGTGTTCCCAATAGCCTCCACTGCAGCCCCACACACTGTTGTCAAGTCTAGTCAAGTCACTTTTTGTTGTAATTTTGACCATAACTGCTGGTACAGTACACAGTAAAAATGAGACGTTTTTCAGGACCATGGTGCTACATGAAACAATACAAAAACTACACTGAACTACATAAAACAGCACAAAAACTACACTAGACTGTAGACCTACCCAGAACTGTATAAAGTGCATAAAACAGTGCAGGCATTACAATAAATAATAAACAAGACAATAGGCACAGTAGAGAGCAGTAGGTTGGTGTCAGTCCAGGCTCTGGGTGTTGAGGAGTCTGATGGCTTGGGGGAAGAAACTGTTACATAGTCTGGCTGACGTTGAAAAGCCTCTTCTCAAGGACTAGTGTTCCAGAACATTTAGTCAGTGACTGTGGAGCACTATCTCTATTGTCATTCCTCAAAATGAATGGAATAAGACATTGCCTTGTACAACCAGCTACAAGTGGCTTGGTGTAAAGGTTTGTCCAGAGTCTGAAGAAGGCACTGTGAGCAATGTCTACAGAACACACTACACTGACACTGAATCAGAAGCTCCCCCATCTCCTCCTGGCATATCACAATCCACAACCAGCAACTCACCAGCTCTGCTGTTCCCATGTCAACCCTTGCCCTCGCACTTGGATCTCGTCAAACCCAATCTCAGAAGGAGGGTGCCAGGCAAACAGCTGAGACAAATCGAGGGCTCCTCAGCTAAGGAGGTTAAATGTTTCACTCCTGGACAAGCACCCCTGGTGAGGGATCACAGAAATGATCAACAGTGGGTACCTGGAAAGATTAAGAACAGAAATCTACGTGGTGAAGATTGCATTTGATATCATCTGGAGACAACATGTCAATCAGTTGAGCAGAGCAGAGTCAATTGTTACAGATCAACAGTGGCCTGAGCTGTCAGAACCACTTCCTTCAGTCCCCAAGTCAGCTCCTACAACCATCACAGAGGAGGCCCCAAAACCTGAGAATGTTTCACAGCCACAAGTCTCACCTGCCAAGCAGAGTGATCCCGCATGTCCCCCCACATCAGGAAAGACGTTATCCCACAAGAGTAAGAAATCCTCCACAGCGATTAAATCTTTAGGCCTGAATGGACAATTTAAGTTTTACTATGCTGTGGATGTCTGTATAGTAGTTGAAGTACACAATATACTGTCTGACTGTCCGTGTATATATATACACATTGTGTCCAGATATAATCGTATGGTCTGACACCAGTAGATAAGTGGTTATTGGTGAACTCACAGTCCCCTGGGAAGACAACGTCGATGAAGCCCATGAGCGCAAGTTAACCAAGTATGCAGAATTAAGATCAGAGTGCAGAGACAGAGGGTGGAAGGTCTCATGCCATCCATTCGAAGTAGGCTGCCGTGGGTTTATTGCGTTCACTTTCCAGAAGTGGCCGCGTGACCTTGGCTTCACTAGAAGAGAGACCAAGTCAACCAGCAGGGCTGCAGCTGAGGCAGCAGAGACAGGGTCAGCATGGGTGCGGACCAAGTATGTCCAGAGGGGCAGATAGTGAGACAGTGTACACATATCTTGCAAACCCTTCAGTAGTTGCATAGACACCTGAAGAGTAGACTATCTGTTGGATGGAAGTGACCAACAACTCTGATAGAGGCAGATGCCAAGTTTTTAAGCTCACCAGTGGGAGGTGGTGCTTTAGCACTGCTGGCCCACCACCTCGAGGGAGTCTTGATCATAAGCGGGCCGAAACTCCTGAAGACAGGTGGCAGATCAACTGATGATCCCATTGGAGATAGCACAGGACAGTTAACATCTTAGTCCACGTGTATTTTTAACTCTAATGACTAGAGAGCAAGACGTTACATATTTGAGTTGAGATACGTTCTATATTGAGTTGGAGTTCATAACTATGCAAGGAGGAATGTTTTGTATTCAATATTTCAGTAATATTTGACTAAGATTGTAAATATATCGTTTGATTAACCATTTTTATTGTCTACATAATTCATTGCTGTTACATGTTCAAAGTACACGAATGGCATACGTTATTATGGCACCATGTCATAGATGAGTGCCTCACTGACGTAAAATGAAGTAGACATGCTCGTCACAGCTCCTGAGATTGGAAGCTCGTCAATTAGGTTTACAGAGTTTCCAGACCTAGCACAAACTCTCTCCTGAAGCACTTTTCCTTGAAGTCTCATTCCCTTCCTTCTCTCGCATCTCAGTCACGCAAGTCTTCGTCTCTGCCATCCCGATCAAAGGTTCTTGATGTTATTTAGTGCCCACTTCCAGTTGTCTGCTGGCAACCCAACCCACGAATTTTTTCAATCTCCAATGGACTTCCAGATCGCCGGCTAGCGGAGGCATTGGTTACATAACAGCCACCTCGAAAACTTTGGCGCTGAGGAATGTGTACAACATCAAGGTCTTCCTTTATTCCCTCTCGTGGATCTGCAATTCTTTGCTGGAGAACTGCCCGCTCCAAATCTGAAATAAAGTCCTTCTTAGTTCCACCCAGTGGGGAACTCCAGCCAAGACTGGGAGACGAGGAAGCATGCCAGTTTTCAGAGTCCTAGATGCCATATTTCTCCAAAAGACATACTGGTCACTACTCTGCATTTGGGTACTCTGATTTCTAGCAGCTTTTCCTTGGACTATCTATCTGGTTTCTTCACGCCACATGTTTTTATTGTATCATTTAATTGATCGTTCTCTTCAATCCATTTATTTTCTTTATTCATGCCACCACTGAGTTTCAGCAGTCACCTCTGGAGCTCTGCTAAGAGCCTGTGCTTAACAGTGATTCCTTTCCCACTGCCCAATTCCCCATTGAATACTTCTGAAGCGTCGCGATGTAATGATGCAGCTCTGTAAAACTCTGGTTAGGCCACACTTGGAGTACTGTGTCCAGTTCTGGTTGCCTCACTATAGGAAGGATGTGGAAGCATTGGAAAGGGTGCAGGGGAGATTTACCAGGATGCTGCCTGGTTTAGAGAGTATGCATTATGTGCAGAGATTAAGGGAGCTAGGGCTTTACTCTTTGGAGAGAAGAAGAATGAGAGGAGACATGATAGAGGTGTACAAGATAATAAGAGGAACAGATAGATTGGATAGCCAGCGCCTCTTCCCCAGGGTACCACTGCTCAATACAAAAGGACATGGCTTTAAGGTAAGGGGTGGGAAGTTCAAGGGGGATATTAGAGGAAGGTTTTTAACTCAGAGAGTGGTTGGTGCGTGGAATGCACTGCCTGAGTCAGTGGTGGAGGCAGATACACTCGTGAAGTTTAAGAGACTACTAGACAGGTATATGGAGGAATTTAAGGTGGGGGGGTTATGGGAGGCAGGGGTTGAGGGTCGGCACAACATTGTGGGCTGAAGGGCCTGTACTGTGCTGTACTACTGTATGTCCTATGTTCTACCTTCTATGCATGCTTCTTTAACACCCCTTGTAGACCAGTGCTCCCACCAATCAAGCGCACTTTGTGCCAGTTGTGTTTGAGCTGCTCTAACCACAAGTGGCCCAGAGCTGCCGGATAACTACGTCCCTTTAACAATGTATGGCGGCAGTTTCTTTCTCTGTTCGTCAATCTCCACGGTAACAGGTACTACTCCGCCCAGTGGAACAGCCTCACCAGTGCAAGTCTCTAAAGTTAACCTTGCCCCTTCTGGGGTGAGATGTTGCAGTTTTGCCTTGTAAACTGTCTCTGGCGCCAGTGAGACTGTGGCACCCGCGTCCACTGCGTCCTCACTGTGGCCCATCCAGTTGCAGGGTCACCATAGGTGCCTTTGTGGCCTGAAACAGATAAAACGTGCAAAGCTTCTTCTACCACAGAGTGAGAATCGCTCAGCCTCTCAGTATGCTCCATCGTGTTCATGTTCCTTTTTGTTTTTCCCAAAGTCATTCTTCTTCTTCTGCAGCTTAATGTGAAAAAGACTAAGGAGCTGGTGGTAGACCTGAGGAGAGCTAAGGTACCGGTAACCTGTTTCCATCCAGGGGGCCAGGGTGGACATGGTGGAGGATTACAAATACCTAGAGATACGAGTTGACAATAAACTGGACTGGTCAAAGAACACTGAGGCTGTCTACAAGAAGGGTCAGAGCTGTATCTATTTCCTGAGGAGACTGAGGTCCTTTAACATCTGCCGGACGATGCTGAGGATGTTCTATGAGTCTGTGGTGGCCAGTGCGATCATGTTTGCTGTTGTGTGCTGGGGCAGCAGGCTGAGGTTAGCAGACACCAACAGAATCAGCAAACTCATTCGTAAGGCCAGTGATGTTGTAGGGATGGAACTGGACTCTCTGACGGTGGTGTCTGAAAAGAGGATGCTGTCCAAGTTGCATGCCATCTTGGACAATGTCTCCCATCCACTACATAATGTACTGGATGGGCACAGGAGTACATTCAGCCAGAGACTCATTCCACCAAGATGCAACACAGAGCGTCATAGGAAGTCATTCCTGCCTGTGACCATCTAACTTTACAACTCCTCCCTTGGAGGGTCAGACACCCTGAGCCAATAGGCTGGTCCTGGACTTATTTCCTGGCATAATTTACATATCGCTATTTAACTATTCATGGTTTTATTACTATTTATTATTTATAGTGCAACTGTAACAAAAACCAATTTCCCCCGGGATCAATAAAATATGACTATGACTTTATTACAGTGTTTTAGATGGGCTGTGTCTTTTTACTTTTACAGGTGCATTCAAAATGTCCTCTTTTTGCCACAACTTTGGCAATCTAAATCTTTATACCAGCATTTTTTTGCTGGAAGCCCAATTTTGCCACAACATTGATTGCCAATAGGTGTCTTATTCTTAAAGTCAGTAGAAACTTTATGAACTTATGTGCTTAATAGCTGTGCTTCTGTGGCTGCCGTCTCCATTGATGTACTAATCTCTGTTGCCTTCTGTAATGTTAGTCTGTCTTCTATAACCAAATGTTTCTATGCAGGCCACAAACTACGATGTGATGTGTCATTCAGCAACTGCCCAAAATCAGTGTCCAGACTATCATTTCACCACTGCCACAGACCGTGAAATAGACTCACCTTCCTCTTGATTTCTTTCATGAAATCTAAACCTCTCAGCAGTAATCAAAGGCTAGGGGGTATAGTGGCCCTTTAAGACTTTAGCTAAGTCCTCACAAGAAATATCGCCAGGCTTAACTGCGAAATAAATTAAATGTTCTTCCACTCATCACAGTCAGAAAAGTTGGAACATGAATATCATCTAAAATTTGACTCGCCAGTGAAAAATATTCAGATCATTTAGTATATGAACTCCATTGTTCTGTTGCTTTGTTATCCTTCCAAAGATTTTCAAGCAGTCACGTCTTATCCATCTCTCTTTTCCTTACAACTCACACAAAAAATGCTGGTGAACGCAGCAGGTCAGGCAGCATCTATAAGTCCTGGCCCGAAACATTGACTGTACCTTTTCCTATAGATGCTGCCTGGCCTGCTGCATTCACCAGCAATTTTTTGTGCGCGTTGCTTTAATTTCCAGCATCTGCAGACTTCCTCGTGTTTGCGTCTCTTTTCCTTATTTGTTTTATTTAACCATCGTATTCTCGCCCTCTCCCTGCAGATTGCTCACTCGCCGCACTTCCTGCGGCCGTGTTCTGTTCGCTCACCCACATTACATCGTTACACCACTATTGGTACACACACACCTTCCTTGTCGAAACAATAAATATCGGGTGAGGACGCGTCACCTCGTCGCCAGTTGTTATGTTTGTGGTACTGGGAGGCCGGGTGGCCGTGAATAACGCACACGAGAGATGGAGAGGTGAGGAACAAAATTGAGCTGCTATTTAAACGCAAGCAACAGGAATTCTGCAGATGCTGGAAATTCAAGCAACACACATCAAAGTTGCTGGTGAACGCAGCAGGCCAGGCACCTCTTCCTACAGATGCTGCCTGGCCTGCTGCGTTCACCGACGAAGGGTCTCGGGCTGAAACGTCGACTGCACCTCTTCCTACAGATGCTGCCTGGCCTGCTGCGTTCACCAGCAACTTTGATGTGTGAGCTGCTATTTATTTTATTTGTAAATCATCTACCCAGAATGCCCTCTCACATTTCGTTCCGCACTTAACTCACAGGGAAGCGTGTCAGCAACTGTTACGGGTCAGGATATACATGAATATACAACACATTCAGTTATGTAAAGATCAAGAAAATTACAAAGGCGTATCATTGTCGCAATGTGCCTACAAGTTGTTAACCCTTTCATTACTTTGGGAGACTTCCCGCCCAACAAACCAAAGGGTTGGACTTAAGAGCGCGAATGTTATGCTGCAACCTGGAATAGTCTCCCTACCTGAGGAAAGACAACCTGGCTGTGGAAGTGGTGTAGATAAGGTCCACCAGGTTGATTCCGGAGATGACGGGGTTAACCTATGAGGCGAGATTGAGTCGCCCGGTACTATACTCTCTGGAATTCAGAAGAATGAGGAGAGATCTTCCAGAAACAAAAAAAAATTATGAAAGGGATGGATGCAATAAAGGCAGAGAAGCCTTTTCTACTGACAAGTGAGACTAGAACTACGAGACATAGCCTCAAGATTTCAGAGAATAGATTTAGGACAGAGATGAGGCGAAACTGCTTTTCCCAAAGAGAAGTGAATTTGTGGAATTCTCTGCCCAGGGATGTAGTAGAGGCCACCTCATTAAAATATTTAAGACACAGTTAGATGAATTCTTGGATTGCAGGGGTATTAAGGGTTATGGGGAAAAAGTGGAACCGAGGAGCAATGTTCCCTCCAATTTGTAATGACCAGTGTGCACAAAAGTCTTGTGCTGTGCAATTTTTTTGCCCAGTGACAACAACATGTGCGCTCTGACTATTTCTTTCAATAAAAAAACAGTATGAGTAAGCCAGTTCTAAAATCTGCAGACAAATCATCGCAAACTCCACGTTGTCAACACCGGCCACATCAGAACCCAGAACAGGAAATATAATTGTGTGCGATCGTGAAATGTACTTAACATGCCAACGAGGTAGAGGGTGACAACCTTTAGAGCGGCGTTTACGTTCCTTTGTGTGTTAGTAGCAAAAGATATGTGGGCCGAGCCCCGTGGCCAGATCAGCCATGATCTTACTAAATGGCAGAGCAAGCTCGACGGGCCAGATGGCCAAATCCTGCACCTATTTCTTATATCTGAACCCTGAACCTGTTTGAGGAGATTTGGTGCCTCACCAAAGACACTTGCAAATTTCTACAGATGTACCGTGGAGAGCGTTCTAACTGGCTGCATCATCGTCTGGTTGGGTTGGGGGGAGTGTGGCTACTACCCAGGATTGAAAGAAGCTACAGAAAGTTGTGAACTTGGCTCCATTATGGACACTACCTCTGTAGTATCCAGGACATCTGCAAGGAGCCATAACTCAAAAAGGCAGCGTCCATCATTAAGGACCCCCATCACCCAGGGCACACCTTCTCTTCATTGCTACCATCGGGGAGGATATACAGGAGCCTGAAGGCACACACTCAACGATTCAGGAACAGCTTCTTCCCCTCTGCCATCTGATTTCTGAATGGACACTGAACCCATGAACACTACCTCAATACTTCTTTATTTCTATTTCTGCACTAAGTTAATTTAAGATATACAGTATATTTACTGTGATTCACATTTTTTAATTATTATGTTTTGCATTGTATTGCTGCCATTAAGACAAATTTCATGACATATGCTGGTGATATTAAAAATGATTCTGATTCTGAACCTGGCAAAGGTTTTTTTACCCTGCCCGTCTCTGAGCAGAAGGAGCCAAGACTGTGGTCCTTTCCCACAGAGCTCTAGCATTGGCTGTACTGTGTCCCTCAGTACATATTGTCCCAGTCTGCACAATTCCTTTATAGACATCTTGCTGTGCTAGAAGACGAAGGGTGTCTTTCACTGAGTTGAAGATCTTCCAGTAACACCTCTTGCCTGTCGCAATGTGTGTGCTGGAAACCAGAGGTGAGAGGGGGTAGGTTCAAGGGGGATGTGAGGGGTAAGTTTTTTTACTCAGTGAGTGGTAGACGCCTGGAGTGTGCTGCCTGGTGTAGTGGTGGAGGCAAATACACTAGAGGTTTTTAAGAGACATTTAGATAGGCACATGAATATGAGGAAGATGGAGGAATTTGGACATTGTGTAGGTAGGAGGGATTAGTGTTTGGGTGGTTTTTGATGTGGTTTTTAGCTGGTCCAGCATGACATTATGGGCCGAAGGGCCTGTTCCTGTGTTGTACTGTTCAATGTAACAGCCCATAGATCACTTTGGATTCTTTCTTATTTCATAAGTAGATGATTCATGATTTTAAAAATCTATATGAAGTGCAAAAAAACTTCACATTCTTGGTCATACGTTACATGATGTAAACTTTAAAGAGAGAAGAAAAACACAACCAAACACAGCAACATTTCCACGATGAGGCCCCCAGAGATGAAGTCCATTCTATTGTTTGAGGGGCTTCCCACCCAACTCCTGTCCCTCCGCGCGTTGTAGCGGAAGGAACTCGGACACAGGGGTCCTCACCCACAGAGCTTTAGCATCGGCTGCGGCGAGCTTTAGTGCTGCCATTTGGTAACATTCCCTTACGCCAATCACACCGCACTGGGAGACCGACAAGTTTTGAGCAGACCAAAGTGTGTCCTCCACCGAGCTGGGCCCCTTCCAGCAGGTCTTGATGTTTTGCCTTGGTGTGTGTCTGTGCAAATAGCCCATAGATCAGAGCCCTCTGTTATGGAGCTGATGGGGATGAACCAGGACTTGGACCCTTGCATCAATCGCCACTCCTCTTTGTAAACCCGCAGCCTGCAAAGAGGTGGGTGACTGTCTCTTCCCCACCAAAGCAGTCAAATCAAATCAAATTTAATTATCATTCAAACCACACGTTGATACAGTCGAATGAGACAGTGTTCCTCTGGGGCCAAGGTACATAACATACATTCAAAATAGCGAGAGAGAAAACAAAAAATGTTATTGTGCAAGAAAACGCATGTAGTCCAAGACCCTGAGCGACATGCATATTGATGGTACAGCTCCCAGGAATCCAGCCTGTCATTCCACTGGTCGAATACTGGAGGGCAGCACCGATGGGAGAGGCCAGCCAGCAAATGAGCACGGACGCCACGCTACACCGCCTCCGGTGCCTCCTCGCCTGGACTGCAGCAGCAGGCAAGCCCGCAGCTTGAGGCCTAGTCTTTGCTACAGCCGAGGCCATGCTGCTGCCTCATCCCCTGTCTCACCACCAAACAAGGGAAACAGGCCTATGGATTCTTACATCTGTCCTGAGGGCAGCATACATCATTCGAGGAGTTTCAGAGAAGGCTTTGAGGGTAGAGATTTAACTGAATGCAGGAACTTCTTCTCACTTATCTCGGGAATTCTCCTCCCCAGAGAGCTACAGTGGTTTGTCATTGGGTGTATTTAATGTCACACTTTTGCAAACTCAGTGACTTGAAGTAGACAATTGAAATTCTAGCATGACCCTCAGTATCTGGAGGTGAGTCAAACATTCTGCACAAAGAGTGGCCATTGGCCAGTCATCACACCCTTCAACACCAGCTCCTCAAACATGGCTTCAAGCAGAAAAACACCACCGAGACCACAATGGTTGGCAAAGCTTCAGAGGACAGCAGAGTCTTTCCTCGTTGAAATGAAAAGAGAGAACCGCACGCTGCCAACCCTTCAAATGCAGGGGATATAACTTGCGCTGCAAATAATCCTACAACTACACCTGCCCTAACAAATGGGCAGCTGGACAGCCCTTCAGAGAGAAGTGCAGACCTAGTCACCGTAGCATGTAAGGAAACCCAACGCCGTGTTCACATTACACATCTGTCCATTCTGACAAGGCTATATGTTTAGTTTGTGTGGCTGAGTGTGACTTAGAAGCTTATTCAAAGCCGGTTGAATCATTTGTTTCTCCAGGCAGTAAGCCTGCTGCACTTGTGTTCCTAGATAGTCTCCCAACCAAGTTATAACCAAGTCTGAGTGAGCCCTGTACCGACAGGGAAAAGCAAAGGGGAAAGCAAACGAGGATAATGTCACCTCAGTGTGGCATAATACCATGTCAACGTTTCTTCATTAATATTATGCAATATTTTCATCACATTAATATTTTCATAACCTGTTGTATAATATTTTCATGCAGAGGCTGGAAATCCAGATCAGCAAACTCAAAACGCTGAAGGAACTCAGTAGGTCAGGCAGCATCTACAGAGGGCAATAAACAGTCGATGATTTTTTATCCTTTATTTGTGATACTGTGTGGAATAGACCCTTCTCGCCCTTCAAGCCACGCTTCCCAGCAATCTCCCAATTTAACCCTAGCCTAATCACGGGACAATTTACCATGACCAATTAACCTACCAACCGGTACATCTTTAGACTGTGGGAGGAAACCAGAGCACCTGGAGGAAACCCACGCGGTCACGGGGAGAAAGTACAAACTCCTAACAGGCAGCTACGGGAATTGAACCCGGGCCGCCTGTACTGTAAGCCACTACACTTCATCAAGACTGGAAAAGAAGGAGAGAGAAGCCAGGATAAGAAAATGGGCAGGGGTTGGGGAAGGAGAATAAACTGTTGTTACAACATTATATTTTCGATTCTGTATCTAACTCATTTTGTATCCGATAGTATTTGATGGAACAGTGTTGAGGGAGCTTTATCACATATCCAACCACACCCACAGCCCTACGAGTACTCAATGTCAGAGTGTAGTGGAAACTCTGCTCTGTATTTATCTCCCTGTTTGATTGAGGTATGGGGCATTATGCGGGGAACTTTGAACTTGATTTAATCTGGGTGCCCCTGCATCGTGAGTGGAGGCCAGCTTAGAGGAAGATTCACTCTGTATTTAACCCACATTGTCCCTTTCCTGGGAATGTTCAAGGGATGGTTCAGAGCAGGGGTTCCCAACCTGAGATCCACGGACCCCTCGCTTAATGGTAGGGGGTCCACGGCATAAAAAAAGTTGGGGGCCCTTGGTCTAGAGGAAAATTTACACAAGTTAGAAGGACCAAGTAGGGTGGAATGGTAGGGCAGTGGTTAGCACGATGCATTACAGCGTCAGCTGTAAGAAAGGAGTTCAATTTCCACCGCTGTCTGGAAGGAGTTCGTTCATTTTCCTTATGACCGTGTGGGTTTCTGCCAGGAGCCCCAGTTTCCTCCCACATTCCAAAGATGTCCTACTAGTAGATGTACTAGTTAGGGTTGTGGGCATGCTAATTTTCTGCCAGAAGTATGGCGACACTTGCCCAGCACAATCCTCGCTGATGTGATTTGATGCAAGTGATGCATTTCACTGTGCGTTTTAATGCATATGTGACAAATAAAGCTAATCTTTAATCTTTAAGCTATACCGGCCCTGGGAGTGTATTTGGGACAGTTTAGAGGGAGATCCACTCTATATCTAACCTGCGATGCTCTTGTCCCGGTGTGGTTGTGGGGCTGAAGACAGCCAAAATTAAAGTAATTTTTTCTCCTTGTCTTATCCATCCAAAATGGATTTTTTAAAAAATCAGTCAATATAAATAACCAAACAACATTCCTTGGTGTTCAGTGAATGTGTACCCAAAACATTTTTAATTTCCACTCTGCATTTGTGATGTCATTTCCTCGACAGTGAGGGTCGATTGACCAGGATGGCAACAGTGATGTCATATGGAAACAATCAGGAATCTAATAAGATTCACAGAAATAGGAACAAGACTGAGGTGGACCAGTTTCACTTTTCAAAACGACCATGTCTGCTGCTCTAGCTCAGCTTAGTAACTGAAAATCAAGAAAAAATATTGCAAATGCCGGAAATCTGAAATAAAACCAGAAAATTTGATGTTGGGGTTTTTGACGAGATTGGCAATTAGGTTGCAGATGTTTCATCTCCATTCGAGGTGATATCCTCAGTGTGCAGCTGTTGGTGTTTCTTGACGGGACAGCTTGCGTTTATATAGACCCCCGTTTGCTTGGCTACCCTTTCAATTGACTGAGTTCTATTGGCTCGCATTTCTTTGTTTGTAGATGGCGTCTATTTCAATGTGTTTGTTTAGAGAGCTATCAGAAGAGAATCACACTTCTAAGAATTCCTGTGCCTGCCTCATGTGTGCCTGTGCCAGAACCTCTGGGGTGTCCCAGTTAAAGTGGCGTCCTTCTCGGAGTTCATGTACCGAGATCAGCGGCGGCGGGTCATGTCTCCCTACCGCCAGACTGTGTTCCCGTAAACGAGTTGAGAGTTCACGTTCTGTCCAGCCGATGTACTTCTTGTTGCAGTCTCCGCTAAGAGCCAAAGAAACGCGAGCCATTAGAATTCTGAAGGGGTGGCCAGTTAGGACCGAGGCAAGTGAACGGGGGCCTGTATACACACGAGCACTTGCAGAGAGAATCACCAACAACTGCACACTGTGGTATGTCACCTCGACTGGTGAAGAAACGTCTGCCAGCTAGTTGCCAAGCTCGGTGAACACCCCAACATCAAACACCTCAATCCAAGCTACCCATATTCACCAAAATCCTCAATGAGAAAATGCTGGAAAAGGTGAGGCAGCAGAAGAAGAGTTAACTTTTTTGGGGTCTGAGACCCTTCACCAGAACTGTTCTGACAAAGGTCCTTGGCATGAAGCGTTAACTCAGTATTTCTCTGCACAGTGGCTGCCTGACCTGCATGGTGTCCACAACATTTCCTTGTGTTAGCAATTACAGGATGGGAATATTGGGAATAATATGGAAAAGGAATAAGGACAGGAATACCACTAATTTATCATTAATAGTTCGGTGGTTGAGGACAATGTTACTTTTAGTGTTTGGTTAAATTTCCCTTCATGCATTGAGAAGTTCATTAATCAGTTGTGTAGGTGGATGAAGGCTGTTTATTTAATACAAGGCTTGTACAGTATAAATCCTTGCTCACATTCCAAACCTCACTGAAACCAGCCTACTCCCACTCACATCCTAAAATACACAACCCAGAATCCCAAGCTGGCCCTCTTCCAGGGCAGATGTGGCTACATGGGGAAGGTTCTAGTCAGTGATATTTTCTTGTCTTCGATCAGCATTTACTCCAGCCTCCTGAGCAAGACCAACAATCAGAAAGAGCTCTGATTCCTCACTGTTAACCCCTCGATGGGTGTGTGGCTCCAGATTCCAGTCAGGGCTGAGTGTTGAGGAAAGTCCAAGCAAATATATTATCAAAGTATATATATGTCACCATATACAACCAGGAGATTCATTGTCCTACAGGCATTTATAAGATACTATAGGATTTATGAAAGTCTCTACATATAAACTCTGGCAAGCAACAACTATGTACAGGAAGTCAAATTATGCAAATCAGAAAATAATGATATTGAGAACATGAGTTGTGAAGTCCTTGACAGTAAGTCTGTGTGTTGTGGAAGCAGTTCTGAGTTGAGTTGAGTGAAGTCATCTCTCTGGTTCCGGAGCCTGACGATTGTCGGGTAAGATCTGTTTTTGAGCCGGATCCAGGGAAGGATTACAAGAACGATCCCGGAAATGAAAGGCTTTAATGTATCAGGAGTTCAGATGGGAAGTGCGGTTGGGGGGGGTGGGGGGGGATGGTTGGTGGAAATCTCATTGGAGCCTCTTGAATAGAGCGTATGTGGAGAGGCTGTTTCAATCAGTGGGGGAGGTTAAGATCTACGGACACAGGGGCTGGGATGAGGAGGAATTTCTTCAACCAGAGAATGGTGAACCTGAGGAATTCACCGCCTGGGAGGGTTATGGAGGTGAAACCTCTGAATGTATTTAAGGCAGAGGCTGACGGGTTTTTCGGAGGGTGATGGAGAAAGTGGGAGAATGGGGTTGAAAAAGTAATTAGTCATGATTAAACGGTGGGACACACTAGAAGGGCCGAATGGCCTAATTCTGCTCCTATATCTTATGGTCTATTGTCTTATGGCCCTGGAAAATCCTATCACCCACTGGAAATAGTTTAACACTATAATCTACATTCTGTTATTGTTTTCCCTTTTGTACTACCTCAATGTATTTATGCACTTATGTCATCTGTCTGGATGACATATAACTTGCTGCACAAATTGCTAAACTGCTTAAGAAGGCATATAGTGGGGGAGCAACACCTTATATTCTATCTGGGTAGCCTCCTACCTGATGGTATGAATATCGATTTCTCCTTCCAGTTAAAGAATTTCCCTCCCCCTTCCCTTTCTTCTATTTCCCCACTCTGGCCTCATCTCTTATCACGTGCTATCTCCTCCTCCTTCCCTTTCTCCTATGGTCCATTCTCCTCTCCTATCAGATTCCTTCATCTCCAGCCCTTTACCTCTTCTACCCACCTGGCTTCACCTATCACCTTCCTCCCTCCCTCCCACCTTTTTATTCTGGCGTCTTCCCCCTTCCTTCTCAGTCCTGAAGAAGGGTCTCGGCCCGAAATGCTGGTTGTGTATTCACTTCCACAGATGCTGCCTGACTTGATGAGTTCCTCCAGCATTTTGTCTGTGTTGCATAAGGTGTATTGGCCATCATTGCTCAGGGGACTGAGTTCAAAATCTGCAAGGTAATGTCCTAGCTCTATAAAACTCTGGTTAGATGGCACTTGAAATACTGTGTTCAGTTCCGGTTACTTTATTATAGGAAAGAAGTGGAAACTTTAGAGAGGGTGCAGAGAGATTTACCAGGATGCTGGCTGGATTAGAGAACGTGCCTTATGAGGATAGGTTGAGTGAGTTAGGGCTTTTCTTTTTCGAGTGAAGGAGGATGAGAGGTGACTTGATAGAGATGTACAAGATGATAAGAAACATAGATGGAGTGGACAAGGTGAGACTTTTCCCCTGACTGGAAATGGCTAATATCGGGTGCATAATTTTAAGATCAGGAAGAAAGAATGGGGGGGGAGGGTCAGGGGTAATTTTTATTACACACAGGGTGGTGCATGTATGGAACGTCCTGTCAGGGGTGGTAGTAGAAGCAGATATATTAGGAGTGTTTAAAAGCTCTTAGATTGGCACATGGATGATAGGAAAATGGAGGGCTATGTAAGAAGGAAGGGTTAGATAGACCTCAGAGTGGGTTAAAAGGCCAGCACATCATTGTGGGCTGAAGGGCCTGTACTATACTGAGGTGTTCCATGTTAAAACAAAGATTTTCACTGTCTCTCAGCGTGCATAGCGGCAGTAAACTAACTGGAAAATAATCTCATTCCCAGACTCCATGTCCTTCCCCTTCATAATCCCGGGACGAAGTGCAGGATTTTGTATGCAGGCTCCCAACGGTTGCAGCTTTTTACCAGGATCCCAGACCTAGAATTTTCAAATTCAAAAATCAAATTCAAATTCAGGTTTAATTATCGTTCAACCACAGATGAATGCAGCCGAGCAAAACAGCATTCCTCTGGGCCCAAGTTGCAAAGCATACACAGCAGGCTATAGATAATTTTGGACAGTTCCTTGGTGTTCCAGTGGTGTTCTTCAAGTGCATTGGAGATGGGTGGGAACATAAGCATCGGTCTTCCTTGGAGATAAACAGCACGGTACCTTGCCAAGTAATTTAACGCTGGGGCCAGTATTCCTATAAGTTTTTGGCAGCTCTTGCCAGTGGGCTAACCTGTGGGCCACAGAAACCACTGAACGTTCATGCCGCTGATCAGTATAAACTCAGAAATTGGCTCCACACACAGTAAACATGACCCGACTGCTGAAACGGGTTGTGGTTTACCCTTGAGATGCGCCTATACATTGGGAGCTGATGACCAGAGAGCGCGGAACATTCTATCCTTGGAGCCGTGATCCTGTTTTTGCAAATGGTCCCCTGATGGCCCGGTGTTGAAAGGGCAGCCCAGTGTGCGACTGAGGTCCCTGAGTTCAGTGTCTGATCTGTGTTTGGTGGCTTCCACTCAGACCAGGAGCCAGCATACAGGTGGGAGTTAGGAATGGAGAACCATCACAGTGCATTTACTATCTTGCTTCCTACTGAAGAATCACTCAGACCATGTTCTTCCCTCACGTAACTCAAAGTCCTGGTGTTGGGTATAATCACAGACATTTATTCAACTGACGGCTGAATGAGAGTTGATTAATCCAATGGATTACTCACATATTTACCACCCGTTAAGACACTAAGCGTCCATTCTATCTCCGCCTCTTGTCATTTCCTCGATTACTTACTTACTGCCTGGCGTTTAGGATAGCCACGAAGGTCACACAAACTGATCTTCCATCCTTGGACTCACTTTACACTGCACGCTGTCGGAGCAGTGCTGCCAGGATAATTTAGGACACGACCCACCCAGCCAACACACTTTTCATCCCTCTTCCCTCTGGGAGAAGGCTCAGGAGCTTGAAGACTCGTACGGCCAGATTTGGGAACAGCTTCTTTCCAACTGTGATCAGACTGCTGAACGGATCCTGACCCGGATCTGGGCCGTACCCTCCAAATATCCGGACCTGCCTCTCGGTTTTTTTGCACTACCTTACTTTCCATTTTTCTATTTTCTATTTATGATTTATAATTTAAATTTTTAATATTTACTAATTTTTACTATTTTTAATATTTTAATATTTAATATTTGTAATCCAGGGAGCGGGAAGCGCAGAATCAAATATCGCTGCGATGATTGTATGTTCTAGTATCAATTGTTTGGCGACAATAAAGTATAAAGTAAAGTAAATGTCCCCCATCTCTGGTGACGTTCAGGGCTTCCTTCATCGTGTCAGTAGCCTCCTCTCGGTTTTCACTACTGTCAGTCATGCAGATTCCAGGTGAAAACTCAGGAATACCGTCACACTCGGATGTAGAAAGATTCTTCATTACTGTTTCCGTAATAATTTTGTTTAACCAATCAGGGTTGTTAGCCCTGAACCTAGAGGACTGGTGGACCACTCTTAGTCTGGGCTCTAACCTTTGACCTGTTTGCCATGGGTGACCTGACCAAGAGGCAAAGTATAAAGCCCTGACTTCAGCCAACATAGCTCTCTGGGTCACTGAGGCACGCAAGCCTCCAAACCCTACGATAATGCTGTGGTCCTTTTGAGGAGCCCAATAGATATAGAATGAAAACCAAGGCAGAAGGGATAAAAGGAGAAAGTATGGACTCAATCGGAGGAGGGGACAAATTTTTAAAAATCTTGAAAATTGATTTGATAACTTGAGTTGTTCTCTAGTTTTATATCGGGAGGGAGGGAAGCAACAGTACAGCAGCTGGTAGAGACGCTACTCACCCCACCCCCAGCACCATCAATCCAGGTTCAATTCTGACCTTTGGTGCTGTCCCTGTAGAGTTTACATAAGATCATAAGATATAGGAGCAGAATTAGGCCATTTGGCCCATTGAGTTTGCTTCACCTTTTCATCATGGCTGATCCATTTTCCCTCTCAATCCCAACTTTTGTCTTCTCCCTGTATCCCTTCATGCCCTGACTAATCAAGAATCTATCATCCTCTGCCTTAAATATACCCAATGACCTGGCCTCCACAGCTGCCTATGGCAACAGATTCCACAGATTCACCACCCTCAGACTAAAGATATTCCTCCTCATCTCCGTTCTAAAAGGACGCCCTTCTATTTTGAGGCTGTGTCCCCTGGTCCTAAACTCCCCCATCATAGGAAATATCCTCCCCACATCCTCTCTATCAAGGCCTTTCAACATTTGATAGGTTTCAATGAGGTCATTCTTCTGAAAGCCAGTGAGTAGAGGCTCAGAGCCCTCAAATACTCTTCATATGACGAGCCTTGCCATATGACATGTTCTCACCAAGACCGTTTGGGCTTCCTCCAAGGGTCCCATATCCCAATGACCAGTGGGTTGGTAGTATAATTGCCCCTATTCAGAGAATAGAGATGACTGATGGAATCTGAGGGAGCGGAGAATGGAAAACTGATGGGTGTGTGATGCAAATAAAATGATTTCGGGTAGAATTGGTGTAAAAGTAGGCCTTGATGGCTGGCGTGGATTTGGTGGAATTAAAGTAATAAAAGCTGGCACCAGCAATCAATGCTACCGTGGGTGACATTCTCCAGATAGTTCACAAAACTGTACCTTTCACTTGTTTTCTGTCTTCTTTTTATTTTAAATGCATCTCTGGTACTGTTGGAGCCTGTGATCCACAGTCTATGTATTTGGGCCGATTGAGTGACCTGGTGCTTTGCAGTCTCCGAAAAGATTCCAGGGGGCAAGTGGCCTCAAGGCCAAGAAGCTTGGAAGCCCACGGTCGACTCCATTTCTCGCTGATCTCACCGATTAAAGCGTTGAGGAAGGTTGAAGCATCGAGACAAGTGTGGAAGGCTAATGGGTGCTCAGCACTCTCTACCAGCCTCTCGCTCATTGCTGCCGGAGGAAGGTATCTGGGTGTGACGCTCTCTCACTCGCTGCTCCTGGGGGAAGGCCCTCGCGTTCAAATGGTCTCCCTCTCTCCCACTCGATGTCGGAGGATGGTACTGAAATTCTGGGTCTGCGCTGTGTGGATTGCACTCGGATTCTACCAACCTTACGTTTTTATGTTTTGTGTTTTCACCCATTCTTTCTTGCTGTCGTTTGTGCAATTTGATTTTTTTGTGGGGAGGTGGGTTTTAATGTTCTTGTTGCCATTTGCACATGGGGGTGTTTGATGCTCTTGTTGTAATTTGTGCAATTTGTTCTTTTTTGTGCGTGGGGGGTGATGTTTTTCTTTTCAACGGCTTCCATGGTTGTCTTTGTTCTGTGGCTCTCTGGAGAAGATGAATCTCAGAGTTGTATACTGCATACATACTTTGGTAATAAATGTACCTTGAACCTTGAACTTTGAACTGAAAGAGCCATTCTGCGTGGCAGCTTTTTGTGCTATGTAAAAGTCTCCCAAATGATAGAATGTTACATACTGACACCCCACAACCCTCTTGGGTAGAGGATTCTGAAGATTCACTCACCAACCTTTGGGTGCAGAAATATCATCTCATCTCTTGGCCAAATCCTTACTTTGGGAGTGTGGATGCTCCTCGTGACCTGACTCAGAAATATCATCAGTTAATAAAATCCGAAAACCCGCAGAGGCAAGACATCCAAAACAAAAACTGAAGGTGCTGGAAATTCTCGGCGGGTCAGGCAGCATCTGCGTGAGGAGAAACAGATAATGTTTCACTTTGAAGGTCCGAGGGGTTCCCAACCTGGGGTCCACGGACCACTTGCTTAGTGGCATTGGTCCATGGCACAAAAAGTGTTGGGAACCCCTGTTCTAGAACTATAAGCCCCTTAGAATGATGTTTCAGTGAGACTTACCTCGAATTGTTCGAACTCTAGACCAACCTTTTTTACACCGCGGACCGGTTTAATATTGACAATATTCTTGCAGACCGGCCAAATGGGGGGAGGTGTTTGAGTAGGGTTAAACTCACCTCAGCATGTCGTTTACAGTTAGGGTTGCCAACCTTCTCACTCCCAAATAAGGGACAAAAGTAGCAGTCAAATCCCGGGACACTTTACCCCAGGAAAGACTACCATGACCATGAAGCCTTGCGCGGGCACCTGTGTGCGCATGCGCGTACGTGCCGATTTCCCCTCCCCACACAAATCGGTTTTGCCTTCATCTTCCTGACTATACTGTACATACATTATTTCTACTTTATATAGGTTATGTATTTATCATATCATTCCTGCTTTTACTATAGGTTAGTGTTATTTATTTTCAGTTTTATGTGTTATTTGGTATGATTTGTTAGGTCATTTTTTGGATCCTGGGAACACTCAAAAATTTTTCCCATATAAATTAATGGTAATTGCTTCTTCGCTTTACACCATTTCGGCACGAAAGGTTTCATAGGAACGCTGTACCTTAGCGGGGGAAATACAGGAAAAGGGCGGTCCCTTATGGGACAAACGAATTTAGCCCGATATACAGGGTGTCCCGGCTAATACGGGACAGTTGGCAACCCTATGTTCAAGTTCAACAGTGCGTGACAGGGAATGAGGAAAGGTGCAGCTGACTCATATCGTTCCCTCACGGCCTGGTAGCACATGCTTTGCGGCCCGGTACCGGTTCGCGGCCTGGTGGTTGGGGGCCGCTGCTCTAGACAGTAGAATTAGAATCAGGTTTACCATCAATGACGCACGGCACGTCGTGAAATTTGTTGTTTTGTGGCAGCAGTACTGTGCAGGACATAAAACAATACTATGAGTAACAGCAATATATAAATAATGCAAAGAGGAATAATGAGGTACTGTTCATGGGTTCATGGACCATTCAGAAATTCGATGACAGAGGGGAAAAAGCTGTTCTTAAAAAGTTGAGTGTGGGTCTTCAGGCCTCTGTTCCTCCTCCCTGATGGTAGCAATGAGACCGGGGGGCGGTGAAGGCCCTTAATGATGGATGCCAGCTTTGTGAGGCACTGCCTTTTGAAGATGCCCTCAATGGTGGGCTTAGATCCAAAAGCAGGCTCTTTGGCCCATTTAGTCCGTGCTGAACCACTTGAGCAGCCTACTGCCATCGATCTACACCGGAACCATAGCCCTCCACACCTCTATCATCCAGGTACCTATCCTAACTTTTCTTAAACATTGAAATCGAGCTCGCATGCACCATGTGCTGGCAGTTTGTTCCACACTGTCATGGCCCTCTGAGTGAAGAAGTTTCCCTTCATGTTCCCCTTAAACTTTGCACCTTTCACCTTTAACCCATGACCTCTGGTTGTCCAACCCAACCTCCGTGGGAAACGCTTCCTTGCATTTACCCCGTCTATTCCCCTCATAATTCTGCATACCTCCGCTGTGCCTGTGATGAGGCTGGTTGAGTCTACAACCCACTCCAGCCTAATCGTCGAGGCCCAATTGGCTCGATCACTCCTCCTATGACAATACTTTCATGCCATATCTTGTCGGCTCAGGCGTCCGACAGTGATCTCCCCTCCCTTCTTCTAGACCTTTGACCTGTCAACCTCCAAACCCTTCACACCAGGTAGGGTTACACTCACCTGGATCCATTCCTATCCAGCTTTTGCAGATGGTTACCAGGATTGTCTTCTCCTCCTGCCCCTGCAATATCACCTCCGTCGCCCTGCGAGGACCTCATCCCAAACCCTTCTTGTTCTCGAGCAAGTATTGCCCCATGGCACATCGCCCAAAAGCACAATGCGGGGGCTGGTGACCTCGAGCTCTGTCTGACCAACACCTCTCCCTGTCCAACAGCTCTAAATAGTGAGGCTGTCCGTCTGATGTCCAGCTCTGGAAAAGCAGAGATTCCCCCACAGTACTGAAGAGGCTGAAGCCACTGTCTTGGTGTGAGAGCAGCATTTTCTACCAAAAAAAAAACCAGGCCCCATGACTCTTTTGCCCTGGTGACTGTCTGGAGTCAAACTAGACTGCTCACAACCTCAGTATCATGTGTACCCCAAGATGGATGCCAGATCATGCACCTGCACCTTCTGTATTTGTTTCAGATCTCCTGCGTGTCCAAAACAAAGACTTGGCCAAGAGGTGAGATGACAATTCTTCACCCGAAGAATGGTGAACCTTTGGAAATCTCTACCCAAGAAGTTTGTGTAACTCAGATAATTGAGATTAATTCAAAAGGGATTGATAGATTTTTACATACAAATGGAATCAAAGATAATAGATTACTGCAAGAACATGACACTGAGGTAAAAGAACAGCCATGATCTCTTCAATGATAGGGCAGGTATGAGGGGCAGAATGGCCTCCTTCTGCTTAAAGTCATATTCAGTGAAACAGGGACACCTCTTTTCCCTCTACTGGGGAGCGAGAGCGAGCCTGTGGTATATCGAATTATGGGATGAACGAGTAGTGTTGGGGGTACTGCAAGTCTGTGTCTTTATTGATGCTTTGCTGCACACTTGAGTGCTCAGTGGAGGGCGCCGATGCTTTTTTGCTGGTGGGGGATTGTTGCCTTGCTGCTGCTTGTGCGTGGGAGGGGGGAGCTGGTTGGGGGGGGGCTTTGGGGTTTTAACTGTCATTCATTCTTTAGGGCACTTCTTTTCGTGATGTTTGTGAAGAAAAAGAATTTCAGGATGTATATTGTATACATTTCTCTGACATTAAATGTACCTATTGAAACCTACCTACAGCACAGAAACAGGCCCTTCAGCCCATTGTGTCCATGCTGACCAAGATTCCCATGTAAATAAGTCCCATTTGTTTGCATTTCCCTATATTTATCTAAAACTTTCTATGTATGCATCAAGTGCCATCTAAATGTTGTTTATATTCCTGCAAGAACCACTTTTTCTGGCAGCTCATTCCATATACTGACCACCCACTGGGTGAAAAATTTGTCCCTCAGGTTTCTATTAAATCTCTCCCGTCTCTTCCCCCTCAATGTCCTCTATTCCTGGCTCTCCAATTCTGGGAAAAAAAGTTGTCTCTCTATCATCTTAGGGCCTTATGAGGGGGAACAAGAGGGATTTTTAACTATTTTGTTGCACCCATCTTGGCTTCTCTCTGCATGAGTACAATGTTCTCTACAAAAAGTAACACCTTTAAGATTTTAACACCTTTAAGCTCCCACTTTAAGATTAATATTTAGCCTAGATTTTTATATATTGGTATTCGTAGGAGTCAAAGTCTCCGAGGATCTAATCCTAGACCCAACATATCAGTGCAGCTTCAAAGAAGGCAGGACAGCAGCTTTATTTCATTAGGAGTTTGAGGAGATTTGGTTTGTCACCAAATTTCGACAGGTGTACCGTGGAGAGCGTTCTGACTGGCTGCATCACCGTCTGGTATGGGGGGGGCGGGGTGGTGCACAGCTACTGCACAGGACCGAAATAAGATGCAGAGGTTGGAAGCTCAGTCAGCAACATGGGCACGAGCCTCCGTAGCATCCAGGACAGTTTCAGGGAGCGATGCCTCAAAAAGGCGGCATCCATCATTAGGGACCCCCACCACCCAGGTCGTGCCCTCTTCTCACTCATTGCTACCATCAGGGAGGAGGTACAGGAGCCTGAAGGCACACACTCAACGATTCAGGAACAGCTTCTTCCCCTTTGCCATCCGACTTCTGAATGGACATTGAACCCATGAACACTACATCACTGGAGTCTTATTTCTATGTTTGCACTGCTTATTTAATTTAACTACATTTAACTATATATATATATATATATATATACACATACATTTACCATACTTCACATTTTTTCTATTATCATGCATTACATCGTACTGCTGCCGCAAAATCAACAAATTTCACGACATATGCCAGCGATATTAAACCCGATTCTGATATTTTTCACCTGGCGCTGCAGAGTAAGGGAGCTGTCGTCACTTGGACCGGCTAAGTGGTTCGTCGGCTAACATCAAGGGAATGCCCTGACTCTGGAGATGAGCTGTAGACAATAGACAATAGGTGCAGGAGTAGGCCATTCGGCCCTTCGAGCCAGCACCGCCATTCACTGTGATCATGGCTGATCATCCACAATCAGTACCCTTTTCCTGCCTTCTCCCCATTTCCCTTCACTCCGCTATCTTTAAGAGCTCTATCTAACCCTTTCTTGGAAGAATCCAGAGAATTGGCCTCCGCTGCCTTCTGAGGCAGAGCATTCCACAGAACCACAACCCTCTGTGTGAAAAAGTTTTTCCTCAACTGCGTTCTAAACTGTAAGTGGTGGCACACCCAGTGATTCCCCTGTGACCTGATGTTGGGCAAAACCGACCCCTAGAGACTGCGAGAGCTGAAGTGCCTCTCATCTTCAGCACGCTGCGGGATTGCCCCAGATTCCAAGCGCTTCCCGAAAGAGGATCAACACTAGGACTGTCCGTCGGCCTTGCCTTGAACCTGCTGAGGGGCTGCTGAGCTCGATATATGCGTCAGGTTTGTGCTGAGCGTAGCAGCACGGGCTGCGGTTTCGGTGCGGCCCGCACCTCTGGCTAGGGGCTCTGATGTTTAAGCAGCTCAGCGGGTTGCTCAGCAGTAAGAGGCCGTGAGGACTGTTTATTTTCCTGAGGCAGGTTTATCGTGGCGGCTATTCGGGGGGGGGTGTGGTCAAGGATTTTCCAAGGGGCGTTTGTACTCTCTGCATCTCCACAGGTACCACTGGTCTTATTTCCTTCCATGAAAAAGCATGCTAATTACTCCAAAATAAGGTGACTTTTATTTCAATTAATACCAGAACGGAGCCCTTTTGCCTGAATAATCAATCACGCTATAGATCTAGTACTTTGTGTGTGTTGCTCAGTATTTCCAGCGTCTGCAGAACCTCTCAAGTTTCATGGATTTAAGTCGCTATCAGTTATGCAGGACTGTCCTGTTGAGCATCTCCAGAAATTTTGGGCGTACCTCGGCCGACTTGAGCACTGAACCGAGGCTGGCACTGCGGTGGTGTTGGAGGGCTGAGGATCCCGGCTCACTTACCCTCCCAGGGGCATAAAACACCCCAATGGCCCCTTACTGAAGGAAGGCAGGAGAGAGCCAAATTTTTCTCATCATCAATATTATGCGCCACGTCGTATGACGTGGACGATCACGGCTTTTCCATGACCCATGACCTGGATCGTTCTTGGCATATCTTTCTACCAGAGTGGTTTGCTATTGCCGCCTTCTGGGCAGTGTCACATCAAGTCCTTGGAGTGCTTCCACATAAGCTGCCTTCAGCGCATCCTGGGAATTACCTGGCGTGAGCAGATGCCTCACACTGAAATACTTGTAAAGACCAACTACAGGAGTATTGAGGCCATGATCACCCAACGCCAGCTGCAGTGGCTGGGGCACGTGATAAGGATGCCCCCATGTTGGCTACCCCGCAGAGTGTTATATGGCCAGCTACATCATGGTCGACGCTCAGCTGGAGGGCCGAAGAAGCACTATAATGATCGGATGAAGAATGCTTTAAGGAAGTGCAAGGTTAGACCCGAGGACCTGGAGGATGTCAACAGCTGTGTAGGGACGGGGTTTGTATTCTGGAGATGGAAAGAACAACCAGGAGACAGCAGAAGCGAGCCAGGAGAAATGCAGCCATGGTTGCCAACACTACCACATATACATGTCCCACCTGCAATAGAGCTTGTGGGTCCAGGTTTGGACTGTACAGTCATCAAAGATCTCACCGTTAAAAGAGTGGACGTCGTCATCGGATTTTGATGGACAATTGAAGAAGTAGTCTTTGCAAGATGGGTGATCCCAGCCATTATCAAAACCCTTCAGAGATTGTCTGCCTGGAGTCAGTGGTCGCATAACCAGGACTTGTAAAATGCACCATCTGCTCATTCAACCATCCGCCACCTGCTCCCATGACTTCACATGACCCTGATTGGGGGCTAAGCAGGTGCCACACCTTGCCCAAGGGTGATCTGTAGGCTAGCGGAGGAAGGAGCGCCTTACACCTCCTTTGATAGAGATGTATCTCCACCCCGTCACCCAAATCCGTACTATATCACTCACGCACACGACCTGGTCTCCATCATGGTGCATTTTCCGGTCCTGCCCTGTGTGTAGTCACAAGTTAGAGCTCTGTTAGTGCAGAAACAGGCCCTTCGACCCATCGAGTCTCTCCCGACCCATTTACAACAATCCGCGTCGATCCTATTTCATACTCCTCACACTCTCACCAGGGCGCTATGGTGACGTGGCGGTTAGCACAACATTATTACAGCCCGGGGCGCCAGAATTTGGAGTTCCACCCCACCGTCCTCTGTAAGGAATCTGAATGTCCTCCCCGTGGAATGTGCGGGTTTGCCCAAAGTGCTCTGGTTTCCTCCCACCGTCCAGATTGTATCGGGTAGGTTAACTGGTCATTGTAAGTGGTCCCGTGATGAAGGTAGTGTTAAATTGAGGTTGTGGGGTTGCTGGGTGACACGGCTGGAAGGACTGGGAGGGCCTATTCCACACTGTGTCATTAACTCCCCCCCCCACACCCACAGCCCCCACCACCTCACTTAGCAACACCCAATTAACCTGCCAACCCACACGCCTGTAGGATATGGGGGGGAAACTGAGGAGCTCTGAGGAAACCTATGTGTTCACAGGGAGGACGTGCAAACTCCACACAGACAGTGCCACAGGTCAGAATCGAACATGTGTCACTGGAACTGTGTGCTTCCTTCATTACCAAAATAATCGCACTTCAAAACGTACCTCAGGGGTGGAGTTCCATGGGTCGCGTTTCAGGGGTGGAATTTCGGGGCTGGAGTCTGGACGTTGAGAGAGACCGGACTGATGTAAAATATATGTTTAACATCATCATTCCTACAGTTCTGATGAAAAAGCTCCAAAATCTGGGCTTCTGTACCTCCCTCTGCAAATGTACCTTCACTTCCTCACTTTAAGACCACTATCTGTGTGAATCGGAACTAACTTCTCCTCCTCGCTGACAATCAACAATGCCACACCTCAGGGACACTGCTCTATTCTCTCTGCACCCACGACTGTGTGGCCAGGCACAGCTCGAACGCCATCTATGACTATTGTTGACAGAATTTTAGATGGGGACAAGAGGGCATACAGGAGTGAGATATATCAGCTAGTTGAGTGGTGCCGTAGCCACAACCTTGCACATCATTAAGACCAAAGAACTGATTGTGGACTTTGGAAAGGGTCAGATGAGGGAACACACACCAGTCCTCATAGGGGGATTTCCTGAGGAGACTGAGGTCCTTTAACATCTGTCGGACAATGCTGAGGATGTTCTACGAGTCTGTGGTGGCCAGTGCGATCATGTTTGCTGTTGTGTGCTGGGGCAGCAGGCTGAGGGTAGCAGACACCAACAGAATCAACAAACTCATTCGTAAGGCCAGTGATGTGGTGGGGATGGAACTGGACTCTCTGACGGTGGTGTCTGAGAAGAGGATGCTGTCCAAGTTGCATGCCATCTTGGACAATGTCTCCCATCCACTACATAATGTACTGGGTGGGCACAGGAGTACATTCAGCCAGAGACTCATTCCACTGAGATGCAACACTGAGCGTCATAGGAAGTCATTCCTGCCTGTGACCATCAAACTTTACAACTCCTCCCTTGGAGGGTCAGACACCCTGAGCCAATAGGCTAGTCCTGGTCTTATTTCCATCTGGCATAATTTACATATTACTATTTAATTATTTATGGTTTTATATTGCTATATTTGTACTCTATTCTTGGTTGGTGCAACTGTAATGAAACCCAATTTCCCTCGGGATCAATAAAGTATGTCTATCTATCTATCTATCTATCTATCTAGAAGTAGAAAGAGTGAGCAATCTCAAGATCCTGGTGTCAACATCTCTGAGGATCTAACCTGGTCCCAACGTTAGCAATGCAGCTACAAAGAAAGGAGGACAGCGGCTATGTTTCATTAGGAGTTTGAGGAGATTTGGTTTGTCGCCAAAGACACTCGCAAATTTCTGCAGATGTATGATTTAGAGCATTCTAACTGGCTGCATCTGCACCACTGCCTTTTGGGGTGGGGCACTGCACAGGATCAAAGTAAGCTGCAGAAAGTTGCGAACTCAGTCCGCTCCATCATGGGCACTGGCCTCCCCTGTATCCTGGACATCTTCAAGGAGCGATGCCTCAAAAAGGTGGCGTCCATCATTAAGCACCCCCGTCACCTAGGTCATGCTCTTCTCATTGCTACCATCAGGAAGGAGGTACAGAAGCCTGAAGGCACACACTCAGCGATTCAGGAACAGCTCCTTCCCCTCTGCCGTCTGAGTTCTGAATGGACACTGAATCCACAAACACTACCTCAATACTTGCCCCCCTCTTTTTGCACTACTCATTTAATTTAATGTTTAAAATATGTATATACTTACTGTAATTTACAACAACAGTAATGTTTTTATGATTACGTATTGCATTGTACTGCTCCTGCATAACAACATATTTCACGACATATGCCGGTGATACTAGACCTGATCCCGATTCTGATACGTGAGCCTTGAAACTTCATCTCCTTGCTGAGCAGACAATCCCTCCTGTTCCTGTCATGAACAAAGAAGATACGACACAAGCGAACATCTCTGCCAGGCTGATTGTTTCCATCGGCGAGGGGTCTCTTGAGAGAGAGGAAGTTCAATACCTCAAGCTCTCTGGCCAGCTCACTGGAACGTTTCAGCGCCACTGACTGAACACAACCAGCAGAGGGCGACAGAGGCTTCAAATCCGGATTCACCAGCGATCTCGATTTCAGCCCCTTGTCTATTTCACACCCCCCACCCCCAGCTCTACTTCACCCATCCTCCCTCTCCCGGTTTCACCTAGCACCTGCCACCTCACACTTCTTCCTCCCCTCCCCCCACCTTCACACTCTGACTTCTCCCCTTCCTGTCCAGTCCTGAGGAAGAGTCTCAGCCCGAAACGTCGATCGACTGTTTACTCTTCTCCATAGACGTTGCCCGGCCTGCTGAGTTCCTCCAGCATTTTAGAACATAGAACATAGAATAGTACAGCACAGTACAGGCCCTCCGGCCCACAATGTTGTGCCAACCCTCAAACCCTGCCTCCCATATAAGCCCCCACCTTAGATTCCTCCATATACCTGTCTAGTAGTCTCTTAAACTTCACTAGTGTATCTGCGTCCACTACTGACTCAGGCAGTGCATTCCACGCACCAACCACTCTCTGAGTAAAAAACCTTCCTCTAATATCCCCCTTGAACTTCCCACCCCTTACCTTAAAGCCATGTCCTCTTGTATTGAGCAGTGGTACCCTGGGGAAGAGGCGCTGGCTATCCACTCTATCTATTCCTCTTATTATCTTGTACACCTCTATCATGTCTCCTCTCATCCTCCTTCTCTCCAAAGTTTAAAGCCCTAGCTCCCTTAATCTCTGATCATAATGCATACTTTCTAAACCAGGCAGCATCCTGGTAAATCTCCTCTGTACCCTTTCCAATGCTTCCACATTCTTCCTGTAGTGAGGTGACCAGAACTGGACAGAGTACTCCAAGTGTGGCCTAACCAGAGTTTTATAGAGCTGCATCATTACATCACGACCCTTAAACTCTATCCCTCGACTTATGAAAGCTAACACCCCATAAGCTTTCTTAACTACCCTATCTACCTGTGAGGCAACTTTCAGGGATCTGTGGACATGTACCCCGAGATCCCTCTGCTCCTCCACTCTACCAAGTATCCTGCCATTTACTTTGTACTCTGCCCTGGAGTTTGTCCTTCCAAAGTTTACCACCTCACACTTCTCCGGGTTGAACTCCATCTGCCACTTCTCAGCCCACTTCTGCATCCTATCAATGTCTCAACAATCTTCTACACTATCTACAACACCACCAACCTTTGTGTCGTCTGCAAACTTGCCAACCCAGCCTTCTACCCCCACATCCAGGTCGTTAATAAAAATCACGAAAAGATTTTGAGTGCGTTGCTTTGGATTTCCAGCGTCTGCAGATTTTGAAGCGGAGTGAGTTTGAGGAGACCATGCACACACCACCCAGCAACTCATATATTTACTTCCAGCGCAGTCACGGGACAATTTACCAATTAAACGGTGCGTCTTTGCCCTCTGGGAGGAAACCGGGGCACCCGGAGGAAACCCACGCGCTCAAGGGAAGGACGTACAAACTTCTGACAGAACTCAGAGCTCTGGCGCCTCAGGCTGTAAGAACGTCGCACTAACCGCTACGCTACCGTGGCGCCCTAGATTACATTCGCTTTATTTGTCACGTCGACGTGAAAACATCAAAGCAGGGAAATGTGTCATTTGCTTCAATGACCAAGGATGACCGGGGGGTGGGGGCAGCCCGCAGGTGTCGCCAGGCTTCCGGTGCCAACGTAGCATGCCCACAACTCACGGACCCAAACTTGTACGTCTTTGGACTCTGGGAGGAAACTGTAACACCCGGTGGAAACCCACACGTTCATGGGGAGACCACACAAACTCCTTACCAACCGCGATGGGAATCGAGCCCGGGTCGCTGGCACTACGAAGCATTACTCTAACCGCTATGTGACTGTGCTGCCCGCGAACCCGTCATCCCCACCTCCCCACCCCCAGGTCCCACCCCTCCCCCGCATGCTAGGAGCAACTTGCAGCGGCCTGATTGTCCGACTCATTCCTCCATCTCTGGAACGTGGGCAGAAGCCGGAGCACCCGGAGGAAACCCAAGTGGCGGCAGGGGGAGCCTGCAGACTCCGCCTGGACAGCCTCGGAGGTCAGGATCGAACCTGGGTCCCTGGAGTTGTGAGGCAGAAGTTCACAGACTCGTGCGCTCCCCTTTGGAACCAGAGCTTTTCACCAGCAGAGCAGTTTTCTTTCGTGGTGGAACCCACAAGATGCTGAGAAACTCAATGGGTCAGGCAGCATCTGTGGAGGAAAATAAACTGTTGCTATTTCAAGTTGGAAAACTTCATTCAGAAGGACCTTGAACCAAAATATCGACTGTCCATATCCTTTCATGGATGCTGCCTGAGTTCCTCTAGCACAGGGGTCCCCAACTAACCTGGGCTCCATGGACCCATAAGGCCACAAGACATAGGAGCAAAATTAGGCCATTTGAACCATTGAGTCTGCTCCGCCATTTCATGATGATGATGACGATGATGATCACAATGATAATGATGACGATGATGATGACAGCGACGATGATGGTGATGATGATGATGACCACAATGATGATGATGATGACGAAGATGATGATGATGATGATGATGATGATGATGGTGATGATGATGATGATGGTGGTGATGATGATGATGATGATGATGCCGTCAACTCAGGCCTGAGAGGCCAGCGTCAGGCATTTTCATGCCTTGCAAGGCACGGATCAGAAGGCTGTGTGGGGCGCTACTCCATGCACAGACATTTTGCAGTGTTTTTCTTTATTTTACGAGGTCGAGTTGCGAGCTCCACACTCAGCTCAGCACGGATGGAAAGCGTACTTGGGAGCGGCCCGACTGGATTCGAACC
Organism: Mobula birostris; assembly: GCF_030028105.1. Classification (NCBI taxonomy): domain Eukaryota; kingdom Metazoa; phylum Chordata; class Chondrichthyes; order Myliobatiformes; family Myliobatidae; genus Mobula; species Mobula birostris. The sequence goes on along the minus strand of NC_092380.1, from coordinate 11,160,032 downwards.
CGGGAACCTCCATTCCGGAGTCCGGCGCTGATGTCACTGTGTCACCATTGCTGGTCCTTTTTTTCCTTCCTCCTCAACCCCAGTTCCCTGTAACCTTTGATACCGTGTCCAATCAAGAACCTATCAATTTCTGCCTTAAATACACCCAACGACCTGGCCTCCACAACTGCATGTGGCAACAAATTCACCACCCTTTGGCTAAGGAAATTTCTCCACATCTCTGTTTTGAAAGGGCGCCCTTCTATCCTGAGGCTGTGCCCTCTTGTCCTAGACTCTCCCCTCAGTTAATAGTAGGGGTCCATGGCATGAAGAAGGTTGGGACATCCTGCTCTAGCATTTCTTATGTTACTTCAGATTCCAGCATCTGCAGACTCCTGGGTCTTCCCGTGTGGTGGAGATGTGTGACTCCTTCACCATGCGGGATTCCACACTGCCGGACAGACCACGGAAGATGCAAGTTCCCCTCCGCTTACGCGTCCACTCACACCCGCGTGTTCCCCAGCCTCGGAGGCTGAGCCGGCCTGGAAGAGAACCCGGGCAAGTGCCGAGGTGGGTAATGGATATCCACTGCCCACCTCACTCCCAGGGACACGGCCATTCCTACAAACATACCGGGGAGAGCATCCTGACAGGTGCCACTGGGACGTGGAGTCAGCTAGCTTCCTAGTGAGCTGAACCCTCCCACCATCGACGACATGTCCAAAAGGTGGTGCCTGAAAAAGTTGGCGTTCGCCATCTGGGACCCTCACCATCTGGGCAATGCCCTCTTCTCAAAACTACCATCGAGGAGGAGGTACAGGAGCCTGAAAACCTTCACTCTACGGTTTAGAAACAGCTTCTTTCCCTCCACCATCAGACTTCTGGATGGTCCATGAACCCATGGGCAGTACCTCACCATTCTGATTTCTTTTTGCACTAATTATTTGTTTGTATCTCGTTTATTTATTTACTTATTGTAACTTATATTGGCTGTCCGTCCTATCCAACAATGACAGGAGACCTCTACGGGAGTGTTGGGCCCGTGGCCAAGTGGTTAAGGCGTTTGTCTAGATGTGGCAGTGTGTTTGTGTCCTTCAGCAACCACACATTGCTCTAGTCTGTGCGACGAGTGGGGCCCCACACAGACTTCCAATCTGCGTCTTGTAAGGCAGTAAAATGCCCTCTGCAGGCTTCTCATGTTCTGAGCCGACGTTCCCTCCTATGCCGGAGAGTTTTTAAAGAGCGAAAGCCCTTGCACTGTACAGCAGTTCCACTCTCTCAACCTCAGAAGTCCGGGTCCAGGGGTACGAACAAACGCCACAAACTGGGGTCTTGCAGTGGACGACCACGATGTCTTCTGTGCCTTGTCGTGCTCTCCGCTCTCCACGGAGCGCGGCAGAACCGCCTTCCTCGGCGTAAGATCTCGTCCATCCAGCCCGCCAGAGCTGACTTCACATGCTGGGACAGGTATATCCCTGTCTCACCGGGGTATGAGGCCGCCGGCTACCCTCAGCTGATTTAGCCCGCCTGTGGAAGCGGTGTGCCGGGGTGTGGCCGTCGTCCCCACGCAGACAGGTACTCAGAGCCGCGTGTCCGGCGGGGACCAAAGCCGGGTGAGCCGCCCCGGAATGGACACGTCAAGCCCCTTCACCAGAGGTGCTACCCCTCCCTGAACTCCCTGCTGCACTGTACCTCCGCCTCAAAAACAAACAGGGTTCATGATACACTGTCTGTCAGTGACGATAAACCGGATTCCGATGCGTATTCAGTAGGCGCCAAGCGGATTCGTGGTTGCGTGAGGCGTGCGAGGCGGAGAGGGGCAGATGAGTGAGTGATCCAGAGGGTACAAGAGGCGTGAGAGATGCCGGGGGAGGGAGACGATTACTGGGGACAGTCCTTGGCTTCAGCCACCCAAGCAGAGGTATTGTCAGGAGCTGTGGAGACAACACCCCTCCAGAGAATTCTACTCCAGTACAGGTCTCGACTGACCATTGACTGACTTCCACTGATAGACACTTTAATTATAGAACCCTTCTTATTCTTATTCGAGTTGCTTTGCACTATCAACCCAATTATTAATACTGTTAATGTATATTAATTTATGTACCCTAAATTATAGCACTCTGCTTGAATAAATGTTACCTTATTTCTCAATTATCCCGTCACATAATCCACTATCTTACCTAACATAAATATGGGAACATCACACAAATTAATTACCTTAATTAGCCTAATTGTAGCATTCTCTTATCATTATTGTTACCTTATTTACCTTAATGCTGGTGCCCCATAAAACCATCACCTAAATGATAGAAACATTATTACCTGATTTATCCTAATAGACTTACTAATTCACTGTAAAGTTGAGCCTCATTAATTTATTAATTTATTAAGATAATTTTATTAATTATCTTAATAAATTGTGACACAAATTTCCCCAATTCCAGAGCTGCAGTTACTTGTTTTTTTCTGAGAGAATGTTTCTGACTGATGGCAAGGCCCTGTTAGTGTTCTTCCTGCCTGTACTGTGTCCTGTCTGTACTATAGGAGTGTGTGTATGTCCCTGCCTGTACTGTGGGGGTGTTTGTGTCCCTGTCTGTACTATAGGAGTGTGTGTACACATACAGGGGGTTGGGACCGATGGTGGTCCAATGTTTACATTCAGGGGGTTGGGGCAGGTAGAGATCCAATGGTCATATTCAGGAGTTTTACTTGGGATGGGGGAGTTGAAAGACAAAAGGGTTTCCTTGGTGTCTGGGACACAGGTGCACGGAAGTGTAACTTAGGGTGGGCGTTGCTTGCAAAATTCTATGAATGTCTTGTATCTAACGGACTCTCACATCAAAGGATACCAGCCCACTTTCAGACCCCATCTGTGCCCCTCACCATCTCCAGTCCAACTATCCCTCTCACTTTATCCTTCTTTCTCACTGATACACACATTCCCTTTTGTATCCCTCTCTCTCTCTCTCTCTCTGTCTGCCTCTCTTTTTCTTAGTCTCTCTGCCTCTCTTTCTCTCTGACTTTATGTGTGTGTGTTTCTGCATGTGTGGGTATTTGTCTCTGACTTTCTCTCGCTCTCTGTGCCTCTTTCTCTGTTTCTCTGTGTGTGTCTGTGTCCGTGTCTCGCTCTGCATCTCTCTCTCTCGGTCGATCTCTCATTCTGGCTCCCCCTGTGTGTGTCTATGAATATCTCTCTCTCCCTCTTTCTGTCTATCTATCTCTCTGTCTCTCTTTCTCTCAATCTGTCTTTCTCTCTCTCTCTCTATCTCTCTCTCTGCCTGTATTACTGTTTTATCTCTCTCTCTGTCTCCATCCCTCTATCTCTCCAATCATACACTTTCTGTCCTCCTCCCTCCCATTCCACTTACTCTATCCCCTCTGCCTCTCCCACCCACAGCCCCTTCCCATTCCCCCTCTCTCTCTCCCACGCCTCCCTCCCCAGTCTCTCTCCCATCCTTTGTGGCCAAATGTGCGGATGATACGAGGACAGGTCCGGGGACAGGTAGTGTTGGAAAGCAGGGGGACTTAGACAGATTGGAGGAATGGGTGAAGAAGTGGCAGATGGAATGTAGGGTAGGTCATGTGGTTTGGTAGAAGGAACAAAGTCGTAGACTAATTTCGAAATGGGGAGAAAATCCAAAAATCAGAGGTGCAGAAGAACTTGGAAGTCCTTGTGCATGGTTCACTACAGGTTAACTTGCAGGTTGAGTCAATGGTAAGGAAGCCAAATGCAATGTTAACGTTCATCTCAAGAGGACTAAAATCTAAGCGCAGGGTTGTCATGCTGAGGCTTTGTAAGGCATTGATCAGACCACACTTGGAGTATTGTGAGCAGTTTTATCGAAGAAAAGATATGCTGGTATTGGAGAGGGTGAAGGAGTTCATGAACGAGGACCATATGGTGGCTCTGGGCCTGTACTCACTGGGGTTTAGAAGAATGAAGGGGATCTCATTGAAACCTATCGAATATTGAAAGACCTAGATAGGGTGAATGTTTCCTATAGTGGGGGAGTCTAGGACCACATCCTTAGAACAGAGGGATATCCAGTTAGAGCAGAGATGAAAGGAGTTTCTTTAACCAGAGAGTAGTGAATCTGAGGAATTCATTACCTCAGCTGGCTGAGGAGGCCAAACCCCTGAGTATATTTGAAGCAGAGGTTGATAGGTTCTTGATTATTCAGGGTGTCTAAGGTTATGGGGAGAAGGCAGGAGAATGGGCTTTAGTGGGATAATAAATCAGCCATAGAAACATAGATACATAGAAAATAGGTGCAGGAGTAGGCCATTCGGCCCTTCGAGCCTGCACCGCCATTCAGTATGATCATGGCTGATCACCCAACTCAGAACCCCGTACCTGCCTTCTGTCCATACCCCCTGATCCCTTTAGCCACAAGGGCCATATCTAACTCCCTCTTAAATATAGCCAATGAACTGGCCTCAACTGTTTCCTGTGGCAGAGAATTCCATAGATTCACCACTCTCTGTGTGAAGAAGTTTTTCCACATCCCGGTCCTAAAAGGCTTCCCCTTTATCCTTAAACTGTGACCCCTCGTTCTGGACTTCCCCAACATCGGGATCAATCTTCCTGCATCTAGCCTGTCCAATCCCTTTAGGATTTTATATGTTTCAATCAGATCCCCCCTCAATCTTCTAAATTCCAGTGAGTATAAGCCTAGTCGATCCAGTCTTTCATCATATGAAAGTCCTGCCATCCCAGGAATCAATCTGGTGATGGAATGGTGGCACAGACTTGATGGGCCAAATGGCCTAATTCTGCTCCTATGGTCTCCTCCCACTCACTCTGCTTCTGTCTGGCAGAAACAAGAGAAAACCTGCAGACGCTGGAAATCCGAGCAACACACACAGAATGCAGGAGGAACTCAGCAGGCCAGGCAGCGTCTATGGAGAAGAGTAAGCAGTCGATCGATGTTTTGGGCCGAGACCCTTCATCAGGACTGGACAGGTAGGGGAGAAGTCAGAAGAAGAAGGTGGGGGCAGGGGAGGAAGAGGTATGAGGTGGCAGGTGCTAGGTGAAACTGGGAGAGGAAGAGAGGTGAAGTAAAGAGCTGGGAAGTTGATTGATGAGAGATGAGAGACTGGCGAAGGGCTGAAATCCAGATCGCTCTGGTGGATCTGAATTTTAAGCCTCTGTCGCCCTCTCCTGGCTGTGTTCAGTCAGTGGCGCTGAAACGTTCCAGTGAGCTGGCCAGAGAACAAAGTGCCAAAGCCCCCTCTCCAGAGGCCCCTCACCGACGGAAACTATCAGCCTGCCAGAGATGTTCCTGTGTTGTTCATGACAGGAACAGGAAGGATTGTCCACTCAGCAAGGAGACAAAGTTTCACGGCTCACGTATCAGAATCAGTGCAATACGTAGTAATAAAATATTATTGTTATTGTAAATTACAGTAAAGTTATTTATTTATATACACACATTCTTTCTCTCTCTCCTTTTTCTCTGTCCCTCTCACTATACCCCTTGCCCATCCTCTGGGTTTTCCCCTCCCTCCCCCTTTTCTTTCTCCCTGGGCCTCCTGTCCCATGATCCTCTCATGCCCCTTTTGCCAATCACCTGTCCAGCTCTTGGCTCCATCCCTCCCCCTCCTGTCTTCTCCTATCATTTCGGATCTCTCCCTCCCCCTCCCACTTTCAAATCTCTTACTAGCTCTTCCTTCAGTTAGTCCTGACGAAGGGTCTCAGCCCGAAATGTCGACTGTACCTCTTCCTAGAGATGCTGCCTGGCCTGCTGTGTTCACCAGCAACTTTGATGTGTGTTGCTTAAAGTTAAGTAGAGCACCTCCGCTCCGTCCGCCACAACAGACAGGATCTCCCGGTTGCCACCCACTTCAACTCTGCCTCACATTCCCATTCGGATAGGTCCATACATGGCCTCCTCTACTGCCATGATGAGGCTAAACTCAGGTTGGAGGAGCAACATCTCATATACCATCTGGGTAGTCTCCAGCCCCTTGGTATGAACATAGAATTCTCCAACTTCTGGTAATTCCTTCCCCCTCCCTTCCCCTATCCCTATGTCACTCTGCCCCCTCCACCAGCTGCCTATCACCTCCCTCATGGTTCCACCTCCTTCTACTACCCATTGTGTTTTCCCCTATTCCTTCTTCACCTTTCCTGCCTATCACCTCCCTGCCTCTCCTCTCCCATCCCTTTATCTTTCTCCTTACTGGTTTTCACCTGGAACCTACCAGCCTTCTCCTTCCCACCCTCCCCCCACCTTCTTTATAGGGCCTCTGCCCTCTCCCTCTTCCGTCCTGACGAAGGGTCTCGGCCCAAAACGTTGACTGATCGTTTCCACGGATGTTGCCCGACCTGCTGAGTTCCTCCAGCATGTTGTGCATGTTGCTTTGACCCCAGCATCTGCAGATTATTTTGTGTTTAAAAATAAGTGTCACCCACTTATGACAGAGATGAAGCTTATCTTTATTCTCCAGAGCAACAGATACAAAATACTAGAGGGACTCAGCAGGTCAGGCAGCATCTATGGAGAGGAATAAACAGTCAACGTTTTGGGTTGAGACCCTTCACCAGGACCTGTGTGTTGCTCTGGATTTTGCAGCATCTGCAGAGCTCTTGGGTTTACTTTCCAGTGTTGGTTGGTTTTTGGAGCTCTCTTACCCAAAATCTGAATTTTTTAAATCAGGCACGAAGAGGGAGAGATACCACGGACGGGAGGGGTACCAGGGGGCAATACCAGCTCATGAGTCCTGACGAAGGGTCTTGGCCCGAAACATCGACTGTACCTCTTCCTAGAGATGCTGCCTGGCCTGCTGCATTCACCAGCAACTTTGATGTGTGTGGTTTGAATTTCCAGCATCTGCAGATTTCCTTGTGACCAGCCCATCACTGAAGGTAGCACCAGAGAGCAGCACCAGCCATCGCAGTAGGTGCCAGCAGGGGGCAGCACCAGCCCATCACTGTGGGTGCCACCAGGGGGCAGCACCAGCCATCGCAGTAGGTGCCAGCAGGTGGCAGCACCAGCCCATCACTGAAGGTGCCACCAGGGGGCAGCACCAGCCCATCACTGTAGATGCCAGCAGAGGGCAGCACCAGCCCATCACTGTAGGTGCCACCAGGGGGCAGCACCAGCCCATCACTGTAGATGCCAGCAGAGGGCAGCACCAGCCCATCACTGTAGGTGCCACCAGGGGGCAGCACCAGCCCATCACCGTAGGTGCCAGCAGAGGGCAGCAATAATTTAGTATCAGTTTCTGTGGTATGTTTGAACCTTAGGACTTTTCAGAGGTCCTGGAGGTCCACATGGTTAGAAAGTGCCACCATAGCTTCTTATATAGAAAAGGAGGCCTTTCAGCCCATTGTGTTTATGCCGGCTCACAGAACAATCTGATTTCTGCACTAATTTCCTTGTATCTATGCTCCTATCAGTCCTACCCCATCATCCACCCCGCAGGGGCAACTTACAGTGGACAATTAACCCACGACCCTCACGCTTTTGGGATGTGGAAGAAAGCAGGAGCACCCGGAGGAAACCCCACACCACCACAGGGAGGACCTGCAAGTTCCACACAAGACAGCTTCTGAAGGTCAGGACTGAGGCAACGGCTCTATTAACTTAGTCACTGTTCCACTCTCTCCAAAGCCTTCCTTAGTGACTCCCGGATTTGGTCACAGCACTTCAGAAGACATCAGAGAGGGAATTTTATCCAGCATGTAAAGAGGGATCTCGTGGTCCAAGCCCAGAGCTCCCTGAAAGTGTCTACACAGGCAGAAAACATGGTGAAGAAGATATAGTGCATGGTGGCCATCAGCGGTTGGGGCATTCAGTATAAGAGTAAAGAAGTTAGTTGCATCTATATAAAACTTTGTTTGGGCCGCTTTTAGAATATAGCACGAATCTGTGGTTGCCCCATCACAGGAGGTTTTGGAGAGGGTGCAGAAGATGTTCACTAACATGCTGTCTGGATTAGAGGGTCTGAGGTATAAGGAGAGATTGGACAAAAGCAGAGATGGTGCTCGGTGCTCGGTGTCGGAGGCTCGAAGTTTTCGGACGACTCAGAGTCGGACTGTGGTCGGGCACAGCAGGGAGAGTTTTCTTCCTTCTTCCGTCTGCGTGAGATGTGGGACTTTCAAGAGACTTTGAACCTTTTTTTACTGTGCCCATGGCCTGTTCTTCATCAAGTTATGGTATTGTTGCACTGTTGTAACTATATGTTATAATTATGTGGTTTTTGTCAGTTTTTCAGTCTTGGTCTGTCCTGTGTTTCTGTGATATCACACCATCATTTCTTAATGCATGCATTACTAAATGACAATAAAAGAGGACTGCGTGTCCTCATAATCTAATCTAATCTAATCTAAACCAGAACTGATCTTTTTTCTGAAGCGTCGAAGGCTGAGGAGAGGCATGCTAGAAGTTTATAAAACTATGATCAGTAGGCTTTGATAAGATTGACAGGATCTCTCTCCCAGGGTAAAAATGTCATATTCTGAGGGTGTTCATTCAGGGTGAGAGGGGGAAGGATTAAGGGGGATCTGAGGCGCAAATTTTCTTAGAGGGAGGCGAGTTCTGGACTGGGCTGCCAGGGATACTGAATAGGATGTTAGACAGACACATAAAAATGCAGGGAACAGGGTGAAATTGTACAGGCAGAGGGGACTGAGTTTAATTTAGGGTTATGTTCAGCACAGGCATAAAGGATACAGATAAAAGATTAAAAACACAAGAAAGTCTGCAGACGCTTAAAATCCAAAGCAGCAGCGCGCACACACACACACAAAATGCTGGAGAAGCTCAGCAGGTGAGGCAGCATCTATGAAAGTGAATAACGTTTTGTGCCAAGACCCTCCATTGGGGTCTCAGCCTGAAACGTCGACTGTTTATTCATTTCCACAGATGCAACCTGACCTGCTGAGTTCCGCCAGCACATTGTGTGTGTTGCTTGAGATAATAAGATTAGCTTTATCTGTCAATAGACAATAGACAATAGGTGCAGGAGTAGGCCATTCAGCCCTTCGAGCCAGCACCACCATTCACTGTGATCATGGCTGATCATCCACAATCAGTACCCTTTTCCTGCCTTCTCCCCATATCCCTTCACTCCGCTATCTTTAAGAGCTCTATCTAACTCTTTTTTGAAAGAATCCAGAGAATTGGCCTCCACTGCCTTCTGAGGCAGAGCATTCCACAGAACCACAACCCTCTGTGTGAAAAAGTTTTTCAACTCCATTCTAAATTGTCTACCCCTTATTCTTAAATTGTGGCCTCTGGTTCTGACCCCCCCCCCAACATTGGGAACGTTTCCTGCCTCTAGCATGTCTAATCCCTTAATAATCTTATATGTTTCAATCAGATCCCCTCTCATCCTTCTAAATTCCAGTGTATACAAGCCCAGTCGCTCCAATCTTTCAACATATGACATTCCCGCCATCCCGGGAATTAACCCAGTGAACCTACGCTGCACTCCCTCAATAGCAAGAATGTCCTTCCTCAAATTTGGAGACCAAAAATGTACACTTCAAAGCGTACAGTGATAGGCATTGTTTAGGTCAAATCAGCGGGCATAATGCTGAGCAGCCCTCAAGATTTGCTGTGCTTCTGGAGTCAACACAGCATGCCCAGAGCTCATTAACCCATTGGACTGTGGGAGGAAACAGGAGCACCCGGAGGAAACCCATGCGGCCAGGGGGAGAACGTACAAACTCATTACGGGCAGCGGCGGGAATCGAACCAAGGTTGCTGGCGCTGTAAAACGATTGCACTTAAGGCTGCGCTAGTGTGCTGCTGTCATGATGGGCCGAAGGGCCTGGTCCTGTTCTATGGTAACACAACCACTCACCTCTGTCCGGGAACTGGGGAGTGTCAAGTACAGAAGGGACCAGAGCTGAGGCAGTGAGTGATACGGAGATGTCACCAAGACAGAGGACGGAGATCACAGTTCACACAACATCGATTTATTGCATATTACACAGATTGAAGAACCACAACATGGACAGGGTGCCATCAGGCTCCCTGCACAGACAGACACGAAGCAAACAGTAAAGCTTCTAGTCAACAGGATGACCACAAAACTAGTTACAGCTGCACACAGGAGTGGCGGCGACCTCCGCTGGGGCCGGGCTCTCGCCAGCTCACCTTCTCTCAATTCTTGCCTCTCCAGTGTTTCCCCTTCCTTGCTTTACCTGCAAGTGAAGGAAGAGAGAAGTTAATTCCACGTGGGACGGAGCAGAAAGCTAACCAGGCCTCGTTTGACCACAGATAGGAAAGGGTGAGTATTAGTGAGGATTTGTTTAGTTAGGTGTACAGTTATCAGTCAAGACATCTGTCTATTCTAACAGCATTTTCCTGCATTAGGCGTATATCCCTCCACTGCTTCCCCATCCAAATTCGTGCCCACGTGCCCTTTAAGCACTGTAATCGTAATCTGCTTCAACCGTCTCCTCTGGCAATTCCTTATGTTGAGCCATTGGTTTGAAAGCTCATTTTTAAACCACGAAAGAGGAAGAAGTCGTTTTATTTTATTCCTTCCTAAACCTGGGTTCTAAGTGTTTCCACTCCAATTCTGAGTGAAAGTGAAGCATTTTGAAAAGCCTCTTCTACAACCTCCAGCCTTGAACAACATTGATACACAACCCATTGACCTACCACAGCCCAGAGAGGCCCCAAACTTCTCCATTTTCCTTGATTTAGATTTAAGATTGATTTAAATCTGTGCATATTCATTATTATAGATTAAAAATATTTTCAGCCAGCTGAACAAATTTCTTTGCAAACAATTGCATTTTACTGCCTGTTGAGATCTAAGAGCACATCTTTCATTGCCTGTGCCTGGTTATAACAATGGGCTTTGGTAGATCAGTGGGCTGTGTATTAAAGGGCTGTGGTATATTGCAAAATAGTATATTGCTTGTTGCATCTATTTAAAACTTTGATCAAGCCAGATTTGAATATCGTGTGAGGTTTTGATCTCCTCATTACAATATAACATAAGACAGGATCATAATTAGGCCATTTGGCCCATCAAATTTGCAACAGCATTCCACGATTTGTTATCTCCCTGATCAAGGTTCTCTTGCCTTCTTTCCTTCGGCACCCTGCTATTTAAGAACCTATCAACTTCCGCTTTGAGTATACAGTACTCAATAACTTGGTCTCCACAGCCTTTGAGGCAATGAATCTCACAGCTCTGGCCAAAGAAATTCCTCCTCACTTCTCTTCTAAAGCGGCAAGCGTTTATTCCAAGGCTGTACACTCGGGTTGGTCCTAAACACTGGCACTATTGAAAACATACTCTCCACATCCACTCTACCTAGGCCTCTCAATATTTGGTTAACTTTCCCCCCCTCAACACAGTGCTTATAAATTCCAACGAGTACAGGCCCAGAGCCATCAAACACTCCTCGTATGTTAACCCTTTTATTCCCAGGATCATCCTCATGAGTCTTATCTGGACCCTCTTCAATGCCAACGCATCCTTTCTTAGAAAAGGGGCCCAATACTGCTCACAATACTCCAAAATCATTCTGGCCAATGCCTTATAAAAGTATTACGTCTTTGCTTTTACATTCCAGTGCTCTCAAATTGAATGCTAACATTGTATTTGCCTTCCTTACCACTGACTCAGCCTGCATCCTGCACTTGGACTTCCATGTCCCTTTGCAGCTCCAATTTTTGAATTCACTCCCTGTTTAGAAATAGTCTACATTTTCATTCTTTCTACCAAAGTGCATGGCCATATGCTTCCCTATATCATGTTCCACATATTCCGTTCTTTGCCCATTCTCCTGATCTATCCAAATCCTTCTGCTCCTTCGACATGACCTGCTCCTCCAGCTGTCTTTGCATTGTCCACATACTTGGCCACAAAGCCATCAATTCCATCATACAGCAAAGATGTGGGGGCTTTGGAGAGACTGCAGAAGAGGTTCACAGGATGCCACAACCTGAACCGTAAGGAGGGGCTGGAAAAACTTGGCTTGCTTTCCCAGAAGCACAGGAGGCAGAGGGGAGACTTGAGAATGATTGCCAGAGGGATAGGTGACGTCGAGAGTCAGAATATTTTCTCCCAGTCAAGTACGAAGGGGCGAATTGAGAGAGGTGAGAGGGGGAGTGTTTACAGGAGATGTATGGGGCAAGTTTTTTTTTTTATTCAGAGTGTGATAAGTACTGGAACAGGCTGCCAGGAGTGGTGGTGGAAGCAGATACAACATGGAGTTCAACATGTGGTGATCATTTCTCCTTCCGGTAAATAAATCCGCCCCTCCTTCCTTCCTTTATTCCCTACTCTAACCTGCTTATCAGTCCCTCTGGGTCCCCTCCTCCTCCCCTTTCTCCCATGGTCCACTCTCGTCTCCTATCAGATTCCTCCATCTCTAGCTCTTTCCCTTTCCCACCCACCTGGTTTCACCTATTACCATCCAGCTAGCCTCCTTCCCCTCCCCTCTCCTTTCTATTCTGGCACCTTCCCCCATCCTTTACAGAGTCTTTACAGAAGTATAGTCCTTTCCAGGAAACCAGAATACCCAGAGGAAGGCTATGTAATCAAGGGTAGTTCCTCACAGGCAGTGATGGGAATCGAACCCAGGCCGCCTGTACTGTGAACTGTTGTGCTAACCACTACACCACTGAGACACCTTAGGTATTGACGCTGCCTGACTGCTGAGTTCCTCCAACATTTTCTGCATGTTGCTCTAGATTTCCAGCATCTGCAGAATCTCTTGTATTTAAACAAAGGACAGATAGAGGCTTTTTAGCCCCAGATTAGAAATGTCAAATACTAGCGGGCAAAAGTTTAAGGGGAGAGAGAAAGAGTTCAGAGGAGATTTATTTGGCGAGTTTTTTTTAAACACTCAGAGCAGTGGGTACCCAATAGGCGCTGCCAGGGGAGGTGGTGAAACCAGATACCATGTCATTGTTCAGGAAGCAGTTAGACAGCCCGGGACTGGGAGGATACAGACCGTGCGCAGGCAGACGTCCAGTTTAAATTGTCATCATGGTCAGCACAAACACGGAAGACTGAAGGACTTGTTCTTGCACTGAGCTGTCCTGTGCTCTACGCTCTCACGCAGTTGGCCTCACAATGTTTGGCCTCTTTTAGTCACCGAACAAGACAGCAGGGAAACAGGCCCTTCGGCCCAACTGGCCTGTGCTGACCACAGCGTCACCCCTGCCATACCCAGTTGCCTGCACTTGGCCTGTAAACGTCCAAGCCTCCCCCCTCCATGTTCCTATCCAGCTTCCTCTTAAGTGTTGCAACGAACCCACCTCAAACACTTCGGCTGGAAGCTCATTCCACTACCCTCTGTGCCAAGGGTCTCTTTTAAATCTCGTGTTTACTCACTTTGCAGCGCATGTCCGGCCCGACGAGCCTGTGCTGTCCAATTGCAGCCACGTGGCCAGTCAACCCACCAACCTATACGTTCCTGAACATGGGGGGGAAGCTGTAGAGAACACGTGTGGTCCCCTGGAGAATGTACAAGCAACACGCACACTCACGCAAACACACACACACACACACACACACACACACACACACACATCACACACACACACACGCACACATACACACACAGACTCACGCAAACACTCGCACACACACACACACATCACACACACACACACACGTACACACACATACACACACACGTACACACACACGTACACACACACACACGTACGCACACACATACACACACACGTACACACACACGTACAAGCACACACACACACACATACACACACATACATACGCACGTACACACACACATGTACACACACACACATACACACACACGTACACACACACGTACACACACACGTACACACACATACACACACACACGTACACACACACATATACACACATACACACACACTCATGCACACACACGTATACACACATACACACACACACATACACACATACACACACATACACACGTACACACACACACGTACACACACACACACTCACGCACACACACACGTACACACACACGTACACACATACACACACACTCATGCACACACACGTATACACACATACACACACACACATACACACATACACACACACACACACACACACACACACACACACACACACACGTACATGTACACACACACACACACACACACACACACACACACACACACACACACACGTACATGTACACACACTCACGCACACACACAATGCTGGAGGAACTCAACAGGCCAGGCCAGGACGCTGCCCGACCCCCCCGAGCTCCTCCAGCATTTTGTGTGTGTTGCTCTGGATTTCCAGCGCCTGCAGACTTTGGAGAATGTGCAGACTCCTGATAGACAGCGTTGGGAATTGAACCCGCGTTGCCAACGAAATAATAGCCGTACAGTAACTCCCATGCTGCCCCTCCTATTTTGAACGCCCCCCCCCGACCTTGCAAAAAGCACTGTTAACCGTATCAATAAACTCGTGATTTTATAACCTCCTTATCATTGTGACCCGGCTGGTGGCGTAGTGGCATCAGTGCCGGACTTCGGGACGAGAGGTCCCGAGTTCGAATCCAGCCGGCTCCTCTGCACGCTTTCTGTCCGTGCTGGGTTACGGGCTGGTGATCTCTTTGGAAACTCACCCGGCAGAAGGAAATGGCAAACCACTGATGTAACTTGCCTCGTACGCGGTTCCTCACTATGTCAGAGAGGCGTGGAGGGAAATCGTCCACTAACCGGAGAAACCCCGGATGCGACGTACCTTTCCTTTCCTTCTTCCCTTTGAGGTCACCCCTCATTCCCCTGCACTGCAGGGAATAAAGATCCAGAGTGGCCAACCTCTAACCTCCCTTGAACCCAGGCAGCATCCTCGTAAGATCTTTTCTGCACCTGCTCCAGCTTGACAATGTCTTTCCTGTAACAAGGTGACCAGAACTCTAATGATGCTCCCACCCTGTGCCTAGGGGTGGATTGCCATGGGATAGGTGCTGCGTAAAGGCAGCATCCACCACCGAGTTTCGGGTCACCGCATCGAGTCAGACTGGTGCTGAGTGTTCGGTCCGGGGGTATCGTCAGTATTTCTGAATCCTCCCACCAGAGCCAGTCGCCGGAGACGCCACAGCTCTGTCCGGGGTGGAGAGAGGATCAGGCTTCTTCAGTCCTTCCTGGACAACGAGGGGCTTGTGCTGCACATGGAGTCACTAACTGTTTCCCCTGGCCTGGGATAAAAGGCCCAGGCCCGGCCTGTTGGTTTAGGCTCAGCCACTGAAGGTAATTTTGGCAGGAAGTCAGGGCCGAGTCATTTTAGCAGTGAGGCTATGGTTTAAAGCATGTGACATCACGTGATATCAGAAGATCATATACTATCACAGACCAGTGTGAAACAGGTGGGAGGCTCAGACCAGGATACCAGACACCTGTGATAACAGGCCAGTGTCTCAAACAGCCATTCTCATCAGGGTACATCTTCCCCATCAGAACCTTTGAGCTAATCTGCCAGAGATGTTGAGACAGAGCGTAGGACCCGGCACTGGCCGAGTTCGGGATTTGATCCCAGTCTGGAACTGAGATAATCAGGGTTGGAATCATGAGACCAGCGTTCACGCAAAGGTCCTGTTGTCCCACTCGGGTTGCTCTCCCAGGAACACCACAGTCTTTAACTTCTCACACTCCACGTCCCAGTAACCCGACAACTCCCGGTCATCCACCCAACTATTGCCTCTCATTTATTCCTTGACTGAATCACTCCCCACTCTGCCAGCTCCAGCCACAGCTGCCTGGAACTAATCCTCTATAAATTGCTCCTAAAACATGCTGATAAGCACTGGCCCACACAGTGCGGGGCAGTGTGCGTGTGGGGGACCATTCCCCAGTGAGGGTCAGTGTATGTGTGACATGTTACCCCAGTGAGGGCAAGTGTGTGTCAGTCTGTGACCTGTTCCCCCAGTGAAGGTCCGTGTGTGTGTGACCTGTTCCCCCAGTGAGGGTCAGTGTGTGTGTGTGTGACCTGTTCCCCCAGTGAGGGTCAGTGTGTGTGAGGGACCGTCCCCCAGTGAGGGTCAGTGTGTTTGTGTGTGACCGGTTGCCCAGTGAGGGTCAGTGTGTCTGTGGGACCTGTTCCCCCAGTGAGGGTCAGTGTGTGTGTGTGTCACCTGTTACCCCAGTGAGGGTCAGTGTGTGTGTGTGTGACCTGTTACCCCAGTGAGGGTCACTGTGTGTGTGTGTGACCTGTTCCCCCAGTGAGGGTCAGTGTGTGTGTGGCCTGTTCCCCCAGTGAGGGTCAGTGTGTGTGTGACCTGTTACCCCAGTGAGGGTCAGTGTGTGTGTGTGACCTGTTCCCCCAGTGAGGGTCAGTGTGTGTGTGGGACCTGTTCCCCCAGTGAGGGTCAGTGTGTGTGTGGGACCTGTTTCCCCAGTGAGGGTCAGTGTATGTGTGACCTGCTCCCCCAGTGAGGGTCAGTGTGTGTGTGGGACCTGTTCCCCCAGTGAGGGTCAGTGTGTGTGTGTGACCTGTTCCCCCAGTGAGGGTCAGTGCGTGTGTGACCTGTTACCCCAGTGAGGGTCAGTGTGTGTGTGTGACCTGTTCCCCCAGTGAGGGTCAGTGTGTGTGTGTGTGACCTGTTACCCCAGTGAGGGTCAGTGTGTGTGTGACCTGTTCCCCCAGTGAGGGTCAGTGTGTGTGTGTGACCTGTTTCCCCAGTGAGGGTCAGTGTGTGTGTGTGTGACCTGTTCCCCCAGTGAGGGTCACTGTGTGTGTGTGACCTGTTCCCCCAGTGAGGGTCAGTGTGTGTGTGACCTGTTACCCCAGTGAGGGTCAGTGTGTGTGTGTGACCTGTTCCCCCAGTGAGGGTCAGTGTGTGTGTGTGACCTGTTCCCCCAGTGAGGTTCAGTGTGTGTGTGACCTGTTCCCCCAGTGAGGGTCAGTGTGTGTGTTTGACCTGTTCCCCCAGTGAGGGTCAGTGTGTGTGTGTGACCTGTTCCCCCAGTGAGGGTCAGTGTGTGTGTGGCCTGTTCCCCCAGTGAGGGTCAGTGTGTGTGTGACCTGTTACCCCAGTGAGGGTCAGTGTGTGTGTGTGACCTGTTCCCCCAGTGAGGGTCAGTGTGTGTGTGTGACCTGTTCCCCCAGTGAGGGTCAGTGTGTGTGTGACCTGTTACCCCAGTGAGCGTCAGTGTGTGTGTGTGACCTGTTCCCCCAGTGAGGGTCAGTGTGTGTGTGTGACCTGTTCCCCCAGTGAGGGTCAGTGTGTGTGTGACCTGTTACCCCAGTGAGGGTCAGTGTGTGTGTGACCTGTTCCCCCAGTGAGGGTCAGTGTGTGTGTGTGACCTGTTCCCCCAGTGAGGGTCAGTGTGTGTGTGTGTGACCTGTTCCCCCAGTGAGGGTCAGTGTGTGTGTGACCTGTTCCCCCAGTGAGGGTCAGTGTGTGTGTGACCTGTTCCCCAGTGAGGGTCAGTGTGTGTGTGTGACCTGTTCCCCCAGTGAGGGTCAGTGTGTGTGTGACCTGTCCCCCCAGTGAGGGTCAGTGTGTGTGTGACCTGTTACCCCAGTGAGGGTCAGTGTGTGTGTGTGTGACCTGTTCCCCCAGTGAGGGTCAGTGTGTGTGAGGGACGTCCCCCAGTGAGGGTCAGTGTATGTGTGTGTGACTGGTTGCCCATTGAGGGTCACTGTGTGTGTGACCTGTTCCCCCAGTGAGGGTCAGTGTGTGTGTGTATGACCTGTTACCCCAGTGAGGGTCAGTGTGTGTGTGTGACCTGTTCCCCCAGTGAGGGTTAGTGTGTGTGTGACCTGTTCCCCCAGTGAGGGTCAGTGTGTGTGTGTGACCTGTTCCCCCAGTGAGGGTCAGTGTGTGTGTGTGACCTGTTCCCCCAGTGAGGGTCAGTGTGTGTGTGTGACCTGTTCCCCCAGTGAGGGTCAGTGTGTGTGTGACCTGTTCCCCCAGTGAGGGTCAGTGTGTGTGTGTGACCTGTTCCCCCAGTGAGGGTCAGTGTGTGTGTGGCCTGTTCCCCCAGTGAGGGTCAGTGTGTGTGTGACCTGTTACCCCAGTGAGGGTCAGTGTGTGTGTGTGACCTGTTCCCCCAGTGAGGGTCAGTGTGTGTGTGTGACCTGTTCCCCCAGTGAGGGTCAGTGTGTGTGTGACCTGTTACCCCAGTGAGCGTCAGTGTGTGTGTGTGACCTGTTCCCCCAGTGAGGGTCAGTGTGTGTGTGTGACCTGTTCCCCCAGTGAGGGTCAGTGTGTGTGTGACCTGTTCCCCCAGTGAGGGTCAGTGTGTGTGTGACCTGTTCCCCCAGTGAGGGTCAGTGTGTGTGTGTGACCTGTTCCCTCAGTGAGGGTCAGTGTGTGTGTGACCTGTTCCCCCAGTGAGGGTCAGTGTGTGTGTGTGACCTGTTCCCCCAGTGAGGGTCAGTGTGTGTGTGTGACCTGTTCCCCCAGTGAGGGTCAGTGTGTGTGTGACTTGTTCCCCCAGTGAGGGTCAGTGTGTGTGTGTGACCTGTTCCCCCAGTGAGGGTCAGTGTGTGTGTGACCTGTCCCCCCAGTGAGGGTCAGTGTGTGTGTGTGTGCCCTGTTCCCCCAGTGAGGGTCAGTGTGTGTGTGTGTGACCTGTTCCCCCAGTGAGGGTCAGTGTGTGTGAGGCACGTCCCCCAGTGAGGGTCAGTGTACGTGTGTGTGACTGGTTGCCCATTCAGGGTCACTGTGTGTGTGACCTGTTCCCCCAGTGAGGGTCAGTGTGTGTGTGGGACCTGTTCCCCCAGTGAGGGTCAGTGTGTGTGTGGGACCTGTTTCCCCAGTGAGGGTCAGTGTATGTGTGACCTGCTCCCCCAGTGAGGGTCAGTGTGTGTGTGGGACCTGTTCCCCCAGTGAGGGTCAGTGTGTGTGTGTGACCTGTTCCCCCAGTGAGGGTCAGTGCGTGTGTGACCTGTTACCCCAGTGAGGGTCAGTGTGTGTGTGTGACCTGTTCCCCCAGTGAGGGTCAGTGTGTGTGTGTGTGACCTGTTACCCCAGTGAGGGTCAGTGTGTGTGTGACCTGTTCCCCCAGTGAGGGTCAGTGTGTGTGTGTGACCTGTTTCCCCAGTGAGGGTCAGTGTGTGTGTGTGTGACCTGTTCCCCCAGTGAGGGTCACTGTGTGTGTGTGACCTGTTCCCCCAGTGAGGGTCAGTGTGTGTGTGACCTGTTACCCCAGTGAGGGTCAGTGTGTGTGTGTGACCTGTTCCCCCAGTGAGGGTCAGTGTGTGTGTGTGACCTGTTCCCCCAGTGAGGTTCAGTGTGTGTGTGACCTGTTCCCCCAGTGAGGGTCAGTGTGTGTGTTTGACCTGTTCCCCCAGTGAGGGTCAGTGTGTGTGTGGCCTGTTCCCCCAGTGAGGGTCAGTGTGTGTGTGACCTGTTACCCCAGTGAGGGTCAGTGTGTGTGTGTGACCTGTTCCCCCAGTGAGGGTCAGTGTGTGTGTGTGACCTGTTCCCCCAGTGAGGGTCAGTGTGTGTGTGACCTGTTACCCCAGTGAGCGTCAGTGTGTGTGTGTGACCTGTTCCCCCAGTGAGGGTCAGTGTGTGTGTGTGACCTGTTCCCCCAGTGAGGGTCAGTGTGTGTGTGACCTGTTACCCCAGTGAGGGTCAGTGTGTGTGTGACCTGTTCCCCCAGTGAGGGTCAGTGTGTGTGTGTGACCTGTTCCCCCAGTGAGGGTCAGTGTGTGTGTGTGTGACCTGTTCCCCCAGTGAGGGTCAGTGTGTGTGTGACCTGTTCCCCCAGTGAGGGTCAGTGTGTGTGTGACCTGTTCCCCAGTGAGGGTCAGTGTGTGTGTGTGACCTGTTCCCCCAGTGAGGGTCAGTGTGTGTGTGACCTGTCCCCCCAGTGAGGGTCAGTGTGTGTGTGACCTGTTACCCCAGTGAGGGTCAGTGTGTGTGTGTGTGACCTGTTCCCCCAGTGAGGGTCAGTGTGTGTGAGGGACGTCCCCCAGTGAGGGTCAGTGTATGTGTGTGTGACTGGTTGCCCATTGAGGGTCACTGTGTGTGTGACCTGTTCCCCCAGTGAGGGTCAGTGTGTGTGTGTATGACCTGTTACCCCAGTGAGGGTCAGTGTGTGTGTGTGACCTGTTCCCCCAGTGAGGGTTAGTGTGTGTGTGACCTGTTCCCCCAGTGAGGGTCAGTGTGTGTGTGTGACCTGTTCCCCCAGTGAGGGTCAGTGTGTGTGTGTGACCTGTTCCCCCAGTGAGGGTCAGTGTGTGTGTGTGACCTGTTCCCCCAGTGAGGGTCAGTGTGTGTGTGACCTGTTCCCCCAGTGAGGGTCAGTGTGTGTGTGTGACCTGTTCCCCCAGTGAGGGTCAGTGTGTGTGTGGCCTGTTCCCCCAGTGAGGGTCAGTGTGTGTGTGACCTGTTACCCCAGTGAGGGTCAGTGTGTGTGTGTGACCTGTTCCCCCAGTGAGGGTCAGTGTGTGTGTGTGACCTGTTCCCCCAGTGAGGGTCAGTGTGTGTGTGACCTGTTACCCCAGTGAGCGTCAGTGTGTGTGTGTGACCTGTTCCCCCAGTGAGGGTCAGTGTGTGTGTGTGACCTGTTCCCCCAGTGAGGGTCAGTGTGTGTGTGACCTGTTCCCCCAGTGAGGGTCAGTGTGTGTGTGACCTGTTCCCCCAGTGAGGGTCAGTGTGTGTGTGTGACCTGTTCCCTCAGTGAGGGTCAGTGTGTGTGTGACCTGTTCCCCCAGTGAGGGTCAGTGTGTGTGTGTGACCTGTTCCCCCAGTGAGGGTCAGTGTGTGTGTGTGACCTGTTCCCCCAGTGAGGGTCAGTGTGTGTGTGACTTGTTCCCCCAGTGAGGGTCAGTGTGTGTGTGTGACCTGTTCCCCCAGTGAGGGTCAGTGTGTGTGTGACCTGTCCCCCCAGTGAGGGTCAGTGTGTGTGTGTGTGCCCTGTTCCCCCAGTGAGGGTCAGTGTGTGTGTGTGTGACCTGTTCCCCCAGTGAGGGTCAGTGTGTGTGAGGCACGTCCCCCAGTGAGGGTCAGTGTACGTGTGTGTGACTGGTTGCCCATTCAGGGTCACTGTGTGTGTGACCTGTTCCCCCAGTGAGGGTCAGTGTGTGTGTGTGTGACCTGTTACCCCAGTGAGGGTCAGTGTGTGTGTGTGACCTGTTCCCCCAGTGAGGGTTAGTGTGTGTGTGACCTGTTCCCCCAGTGAGGGTCAGTGTGTGTGTGTGACCTGTTCCCCCAGTGAGGGTCAGTGTGTGTGTTTGACCTGTTCCCCCAGTGAGGGTGAGTGTGTGTGTGGGACCTGTTCCCCCAGTGAGGGTCAGTGTGTGTGTGTGACCTGTTCCCCCAGTGAGGGTCAGTGTGTGTGTGTGAGACCTGTTCCCCCAGTGAGGGTCAGTGTGCGTGTGTGACCTGTTCCCCCAGTGAGGGTCAGTGTGTGTGTGGAACCTGTTCCCCCAGTGAGGGTCAGTGTGTGTGTGTGACCTGTTACCCCAGTGAGGGTCAGTGTGTGTGTGTGTGACCTGTTCCCCCAGTGAGGGTCAGTGTGTGTGTGACCTGTTCCCCCAGTGAGGGTCAGAGTGTGTGTGACCTGTTCCCCCAGTGAGGGTCAGTGTGTGTGTGTGACCTATTACCCCAGTGAGGGTCAGTGTGTGTGTGACCTGTCCCCCCAGTGAGGGTCAGTGTGTGTGTGACCTGATCCCCCAGTGAGGGTCAGTGTGTGTGTGTGACCTATTACCCCAGTGAGGGTCAGTGTGTGTGTGACCTGTTCCCCCAGTGAGGGTCAGTGTGTGTGTGTGACCTGTTCCCCCAGTGAGGGTCAGTGTGTGTGTGTGACCTGTTCCCCCAGTGAGGGTCTGTGTGTGTGTATGACCTGTCCCCCCAGTGAGGGTCAGTGTGTGTGTGTGACCTGTTCCCCCAGTGACTGTCAGTGTGTGTGTGTGACCTATTACCCCAGTGAGGGTCAGTGTGTGTGTGACCTGTTCCCCCAGTGAAGGTCAGTGTGTGTGTGGGACCTGTTCCCCCAGTGAGGGTCAGTGTGTGTGTGTGACCTGTTCCCCCAGTGAGGGTCAGTGTGTGTGTATGACCTGTCCCCCCAGTGAGGGTCAGTGTGTGTGTGTGACCTGTTACCCCAGTGAAGGTCAGTGTGTGTGTGACCTGTTCCCCCAGTGAGGGTCAGTGTGTGTGTGACCTGTTACCCCAGTGAGGGTCAGTGTGCGTGTGTGACCTGTTCCCCCAGTGAGGGTCAGTGTGTTTGTGACCTGTTCCCCCAGTGAGGGTCAGTGTGTGTGTGTGACCTGTTCCCCCAGTGAGGGTCAGTGTGTGTGTGTGACCTGTTACCCCAGTGAGGGTCAGTGTGTGTGTGACCTGTTCCCCCAGTGAGGGTCAGTGTGTGTGTGTGACCTGTTCCCCCAGTGAGGGTCAGTGTGTGTGTGACCTGTCCCCCCAGTGAGGGTCAGTGTGTGTGTGTGTGCCCTGTTCCCCCAGTGAGGGTCAGTGTGTGTGTGTGTGACCTGTTCCCCCAGTGAGGGTCAGTGTGTGTGAGGGACGTCCCCCAGTGAGGGTCAGTGTATGTGTGTGTGACTGGTTGCCCATTGAGGGTCACTGTGTGTGTGACCTGTTACCCCAGTGAGGGTCAGTGTGTGTGTGTATGACCTGTTACCCCAGTGAGGGTCAGTGTGTGTGTGTGACCTGTTCCCCCAGTGAGGGTCAGTGTGTTTGTGACCTGTTCCCCCAGTGAGGGTCAGTGTGTGTGTGACCTGTTCCCCCAGTGAGGGTCAGTGTGTGTGTGTGACCTGTTCCCCCAGTGAGGGTCAGTGTGTGTGTGTGACCTGTTCCCCCAGTGAGGGTCAGTGTGTGTGTGACCTGTTCCCCCAGTGAGGGTCAGTGTGTGTGTGTGACCTGTTCCCCCAGTGAGGGTCAGTGTGTGTGTGACCTGTCCCCCCAGTGAGGGTCAGTGTGTGTGTGTGTGCCCTGTTCCCCCAGTGAGGGTCAGTGTGTGTGTGTGTGACCTGTTCCCCCAGTGAGGGTCAGTGTGTGTGAGGGACGTCCCCCAGTGAGGGTCAGTGTATGTGTGTGTGACTGGTTGCCCATTGAGGGTCACTGTGTGTGTGACCTGTTACCCCAGTGAGGGTCAGTGTGTGTGTGTATGACCTGTTACCCCAGTGAGGGTCAGTGTGTGTGTGTGACCTGTTCCCCCAGTGAGGGTCAGTGTGTGTGTGACCTGTTCCCCCAGTGAGGGTCAGTGTGTGTGTGTGACCTGTTCCCCCAGTGAGGGTCAGTGTGTGTGTGTGTGACCTGTTCCCCCAGTGAGGGTCAGTGTGTGTGTGACCTGTTACCCCAGTGAGGGTCAGTGTGTGTGTGTGACCTGTTCCCCCAGTGAGGGTCAGTGTGTGTGTGACCTGTTCCCCCAGTGAGGGTCAGTGTGTGTGTGTGACCTGTTCCCCCAGTGAGGGTCAGTGTGTGTGTGTGACCTGTTCCCCCAGTGAGGGTCAGTGTGTGTGTATGACCTGTCCCCCCAGTGCGGGTCAGTGTGTGTGTGTGACCTGTTCCCCCAGTGACTGTCAGTGTGTGTGTGTGACCTATTACCCCCGTGAGGGTCAGTGTGTGTGTGACCTGTTCCCCCAGTGAAGGTCAGTGTGTGTGTGGGACCTGTTCCCCCAGTGAGGGTCAGTGTGTGTGTGTGACCTGTTCCCCCAGTGAGGGTCAGTGTGTGTGTATGACCTGTCCCCCCAGTGAGGGTCAGTGTGTGTGTGTGACCTGTTACCCCAGTGAAGGTCAGTGTGTGTGTGACCTGTTCCCCCAGTGAGGGTCAGTGTGTGTGTGACCTGTTACCCCAGTGAGGGTCAGTGTGCGTGTGTGACCTGTTCCCCCAGTGAGGGTCAGTGTGTTTGTGACCTGTTCCCCCAGTGAGGGTCAGTGTGTGTGTGACCTGTTCCCCCAGTGAGGGTCAGTGTGTGTGTGTGACCTGTTTCCCCAGTGAGGGTCAGTGTGTGTGTGTGACCTGTTACCCCAGTGAGGGTCAGTGTGTGTGTGACCTGTTCCCCCAGTGAGGGTCAGTGTGTGTGTGTGACCTGTTCCCCCAGTGAGGGTCAGTGTGTGTGTGACCTGTCCCCCCAGTGAGGGTCAGTGTGTGTGTGTGTGCCCTGTTCCCCCAGTGAGGGTCAGTGTGTGTGTGTGTGACCTGTTCCCCCAGTGAGGGTCAGTGTGTGTGAGGGACGTCCCCCAGTGAGGGTCAGTGTATGTGTGTGTGACTGGTTGCCCATTGAGGGTCACTGTGTGTGTGACCTGTTACCCCAGTGAGGGTCAGTGTGTGTGTGTATGACCTGTTACCCCAGTGAGGGTCAGTGTGTGTGTGTGACCTGTTCCCCCAGTGAGGGTCAGTGTGTGTGTGACCTGTTCCCCCAGTGAGGGTCAGTGTGTGTGTGTGACCTGTTCCCCCAGTGAGGGTCAGTGTGTGTGTGTGACCTGTTCCCCCAGTGAGGGTCAGTGTGTGTGTGACCTGTTACCCCAGTGAGGGTCAGTGTGTGTGTGTGACCTGTTACCCCAGTGAGGGTCAGTGTGTGTGTGTCACCTATTACCCCAGTGAGGGTCAGTGTGTGTGTGACCTGTTCCCCCAGTGAAGGTCAGTGTGTGTGTGGGACCTGTTCCCCCAGTGAGGGTCAGTGTGTGTGTCTGACCTGTTCCCCCAGTGAGGGTCAGTGTGTGTGTATGACCTGTCCCCCCAGTGAGGGTCAGTGTGTGTGTGTGACCTGTTACCCCAGTGAAGGTCAGTGTGTGTGTGACCTGTTCCCCCAGTGAGGGTCAGTGTGTGTGTGACCTGTTACCCCAGTGAGGGTCAGTGTGCGTGTGTGACCTGTTCCCCCAGTGAGGGTCAGTGTGTTTGTGACCTGTTCCCCCAGTGAGGGTCAGTGTGTGTGTGACCTGTTCCCCCAGTGAGGGTCAGTGTGTGTGTGTGACCTGTTCCCCCAGTGAGGGTCAGTGTGTGTGTGTGACCTGTTCCCCCAGTGAGGGTCAGTGTGTGTGTGACCTGTTCCCCCAGTGAGGGTCAGTGTGTGTGTGTGACCTGTTCCCCCAGTGAGGGTCAGTGTGTGTGTGACCTGTCCCCCCAGTGAGGGTCAGTGTGTGTGTGTGTGCCCTGTTCCCCCAGTGAGGGTCAGTGTGTGTGTGTGTGACCTGTTCCCCCAGTGAGGGTCAGTGTGTGTGAGGGACGTCCCCCAGTGAGGGTCAGTGTATGTGTGTGTGACTGGTTGCCCATTGAGGGTCACTGTGTGTGTGACCTGTTACCCCAGTGAGGGTCAGTGTGTGTGTGTATGACCTGTTACCCCAGTGAGGGTCAGTGTGTGTGTGTGACCTGTTCCCCCAGTGAGGGTCAGTGTGTGTGTGACCTGTTCCCCCAGTGAGGGTCAGTGTGTGTGTGTGACCTGTTCCCCCAGTGAGGGTCAGTGTGTGTGTGTGACCTGTTCCCCCAGTGAGGGTCAGTGTGTGTGTGACCTGTTACCCCAGTGAGGGTCAGTGTGTGTGTGTGACCTGTTACCCCAGTGAGGGTCAGTGTGTGTGTGTGACCTGTTCCCCCAGTGAGGGTCAGTGTGTGTGTGACCTGTTCCCCCAGTGAGGGTCAGTGTGTGTGTTTGAGCTGTTCCCCCAGTGAGGGTCAGTGTGTGTGTGTGACCTGTTCCCCCAGTGAGGGTCAGTGTGTGTGTGGCCTGTTCCCCCAGTGAGGGTCAGTGTGTGTGTGACCTGTTACCCCAGTGAGGGTCAGTGTGTGTGTGTGACCTGTTCCCCCAGTGAGGGTCAGTGTGTGTGTGTGACCTGTTCCCCCAGTGAGGGTCAGTGTGTGTGTGACCTGTTACCCCAGTGAGCGTCAGTGTGTGTGTGTGACCTGTTCCCCCAGTGAGGGTCAGTGTGTGTGTGTGACCTGTTCCCCCAGTGAGGGTCAGTGTGTGTGTGACCTGTTCCCCCAGTGAGGGTCAGTGTGTGTGTGACCTGTTACCCCAGTGAGGGTCAGTGTGTGTGTGACCTGTTCCCCCAGTGAGGGTCAGTGTGTGTGTGTGACCTGTTCCCCCAGTGAGGGTCAGTGTGTGTGTGTGACCTGTTCCCCCAGTGAGGGTCAGTGTGTGTGTGACCTGTTCCCCCAGTGAGGGTCAGTGTGTGTGTGTGACCTGTTCCCCCAGTGAGGGTCAGTGTGTGTGTGACCTGTCCCCCCAGTGAGGGTCAGTGTGTGTGTGTGTGCCCTGTTCCCCCAGTGAGGGTCAGTGTGTGTGTGTGTGACCTGTTCCCCCAGTGAGGGTCAGTGTGTGTGAGGCAAGTCCCCCAGTGAGGGTCAGTGTACGTGTGTGTGACTGGTTGCCCATTCAGGGTCACTGTGTGTGTGACCTGTTCCCCCAGTGAGGGTCAGTGTGTGTGTGTGTGACCTGTTACCCCAGTGAGGGTCAGTGTGTGTGTGTGACCTGTTCCCCCAGTGAGGGTTAGTGTGTGTGTGACCTGTTCCCCCAGTGAGGGTCAGTGTGTGTGTGTGACCTGTTCCCCCAGTGAGGGTCAGTGTGTGTGTTTGACCTGTTCCCCCAGTGAGGGTGAGTGTGTGTGTGGGACCTGTTCCCCCAGTGAGGGTCAGTGTGTGTGTGTGACCTGTTCCCCCAGTGAGGGTCAGTGTGTGTGTGTGAGACCTGTTCCCCCAGTGAGGGTCAGTGTGTGTGTGTGACCTGTTCCCCCAGTGAGGGTCAGTGTGTGTGTGGAACCTGTTCCCCCAGTGAGGGTCAGTGTGTGTGTGTGACCTGTTACCCCAGTGAGGGTCAGTGTGTGTGTGTGTGACCTGTTCCCCCAGTGAGGGTCAGAGTGTGTGTGACCTGTTCCCCCAGTGAGGGTCAGTGTGTGTGTGTGACCTATTACCCCAGTGAGGGTCAGTGTGTGTGTGACCTGTCCCCCCCAGTGAGGGTCAGTGTGTGTGTGACCTGATCCCCCAGTGAGGGTCAGTGTGTGTGTGTGACCTATTACCCCAGTGAGGGTCAGTGTGTGTGTGACCTGTTCCCCCAGTGAGGGTCAGTGTGTGTGTGTGACCTGTTCCCCCAGTGAGGGTCAGTGTGTGTGTGTGACCTGTTCCCCCAGTGAGGGTCAGTGTGCGTGTGTGACCTGTTCCCCCAGTGAGGGTCAGTGTGTGTGTGACCTGTCCCCCCAGTGAGGGTCAGTGTGTGTGTGTGTGCCCTGTTCCCCCAGTGAGGGTCAGTGTGTGTGTGTGTGACCTGTTCCCCCAGTGAGGGTCAGTGTGTGTGAGGCACGTCCCCCAGTGAGGGTCAGTGTACGTGTGTGTGACTGGTTGCCCATTCAGGGTCACTGTGTGTGTGACCTGTTCCCCCAGTGAGGGTCAGTGTGTGTGTGTGTGACCTGTTCCCCCAGTGAGGGTCAGTGTGTGTGTGTGACCTGTTCCCCCAGTGAGGGTTAGTGTGTGTGTGACCTGTTCCCCCAGTGAGGGTCAATGTGTGTGTGTGACCTGTTCCCCCAGTGAGGGTCAGTGTGTGTGTGTGAGACCTGTTCCCCCAGTGAGGGTCAGTGTGTGTGTGTGACCTGTTCCCCCAGTGAGGGTCAGTGTGTGTGTGGAACCTGTTCCCCCAGTGAGGGTCAGTGTGTGTGTGTGACCTGTTACCCCAGTGAGGGTCAGTGTGTGTGTGTGTGACCTGTTCCCCCAGTGAGGGTCAGTGTGTGTGTGACCTGTTCCCCCAGTGAGGGTCAGAGTGTGTGTGACCTGTTCCCCCAGTGAGGGTCAGTGTGTGTGTGTGACCTATTACCCCAGTGAGGGTCAGTGTGTGTGTGACCTGTCCCCCCCAGTGAGGGTCAGTGTGTGTGTGACCTGATCCCCCAGTGAGGGTCAGTGTGTGTGTGACCTGTTCCCCCAGTGAGGGTCAGTGTGTGTGTGTGACCTGTTCCCCCAGTGAGGGTCAGTGTGTGTGTGTGACCTGTTCCCCCAGTGAGGGTCAGTGTGTGTGTATGACCTGTCCCCCCAGTGAGGGTCAGTGTGTGTGTGTGTGACCTGTTCCCCCAGTGAGTGTCAGTGTGTGTGTGTGACCTATTACCCCAGTGAGGGTCAGTGTGTGTGTGACCTGTTCCCCCAGTGAGGGTCAGTGTGTGTGTGGGACCTGTTACCCCAGTGAGGGTCAGTGTGCGTGTATGACCTGTCCCCCCAGTGAGGGTCAGTGTGTGTGTGTGACCTGTTACCCCAGTGAAGGTCAGTGTGTGTGTGACCTGTTCCCCCAGTGAGGGTCAGTGTGTGTGTGACCTGTTACCCCAGTGAGGGTCAGTGTGCGTGTGTGACCTGTTCCCCCAGTGAGGGTCAGTGTGTTTGTGACCTGTTCCCCCAGTGAGGGTCAGTGCGTGTGTGTGACCTGTTCCCCCAGTGAGGGTCAGTGTGTGTGTGTGACCTGTTCCCCCAGTGAGGGTCAGTGTGTGTGTGACCTGTTCCCCCAGTGAGGGTCAGTGTGTGTGTGACCTGTTACCCCAGTGAGGGTCAGTGTGTGTGTGACCTGTTCCCCCAGTGAGGGTCAGTGTGTGTGTGTGACCTGTTCCCCCAGTGAGGGTCAGTGTGTGTGTGTGTGACCTGTTTCCCCAGTGAGGGTCAGTGTGTGTGTGACCTGTTCCCCCAGTGAGGGTCAGTGTGTGTGTGTGACCTGTTCCCCCAGTGAGGGTCAGTGTGTGTGTGTGACCTGTTCCCCCAGTGAGGGTCAGTGTGTGTGTGACCTGTTCCCCCAGTGAGGGTCAGTGTGTGTGTGTGACCTGTTCCCCCAGTGAGGGTCAGTGTGTGTGTGACCTGTCCCCCCAGTGAGGGTCAGTGTGTGTGTGTGTGCCCTGTTCTCCCGGTGAGGGTCAGTGTGTGTGTGTGTGACCTGTTCCCCCAGTGAGGGTCAGTGTGTGTGAGGGACGTCCCCCAGTGAGGGTCAGTGTATGTGTGTGTGACTGGTTGCCCATTGAGGGTCACTGTGTGTGTGACCTGTTACCCCAGTGAGGGTCAGTGTGTGTGTGTATGACCTGTTACCCCAGTGAGGGTCAGTGTGTGTGTGTGACCTGTTCCCCCAGTGAGGGTTAGTGTGTGTGTGACCTGTTCCCCCAGTGAGGGTCAGTGTGTGTGTGTGACCTGTTCCCCCAGTGAGGGTCAGTGTGTGTGTGTGACCTGTTCCCCCAGTGAGGGTCAGTGTGTGTGTGACCTGTTACCCCAGTGAGGGTCAGTGTGTGTGTGTGACCTGTTACCCCAGTGAGGGTCAGTGTGTGTGTGTGACCTGTTCCCCCAGTGAGGGTCAGTGTGTGTGTGACCTGTTCCCCCAGTGAGGGTCAGTGTGTGTGTGTGACCTGTTCCCCCAGTGAGGGTCAGTGTGTGTGTGTGACCTGTTCCCCCAGTGAGGGTCAGTGTGTGTGTGGCCTGTTCCCCCAGTGAGGGTCAGTGTGTGTGTGACCTGTTACCCCAGTGAGGGTCAGTGTGTGTGTGTGACCTGTTCCCCCAGTGAGGGTCAGTGTGTGTGTGTGACCTGTTCCCCCAGTGAGGGTCAGTGTGTGTGTGACCTGTTACCCCAGTGAGCGTCAGTGTGTGTGTGTGACCTGTTCCCCCAGTGAGGGTCAGTGTGTGTGTGTGACCTGTTCCCCCAGTGAGGGTCAGTGTGTGTGTGACCTGTTCCCCCAGTGAGCGTCAGTGTGTGTGTGACCTGTTACCCCAGTGAGGGTCAGTGTGTGTGTGACTTGTTCCCCCAGTGAGGGTCAGTGTGTGTGTGTGACCTGTTCCCCCAGTGAGGGTCAGTGTGTGTGTGACCTGTCCCCCCAGTGAGGGTCAGTGTGTGTGTGTGTGCCCTGTTCCCCCAGTGAGGGTCAGTGTGTGTGTGTGTGACCTGTTCCCCCAGTGAGGGTCAGTGTGTGTGAGGCACGTCCCCCAGTGAGGGTCAGTGTATGTGTGTGTGACTGGTTGCCCATTGAGGGTCACTGTGTGTGTGACCTGTTCCCCCAGTGAGGGTCAGTGTGTGTGTGTGTGACCTGTTACCCCAGTGAGGGTCAGTGTGTGTGTGTGACCTGTTCCCCCAGTGAGGGTTAGTGTGTGTGTGACCTGTTCCCCCAGTGAGGGTCAGTGTGTGTGTGTGTGACCTGTTCCCCCAGTGAGGATCAGTGTGTGTGTGACCTGTTCCCCCAGTGAGGGTCAGTGTGTGTGTTTGACCTGTTCCCCCAGTGAGGGTCAGTGTGTGTGTGTGACCTGTTCCCCCAGTGAGGGTCAGTGTGTGTGTGTGAGACCTGTTCCCCCAGTGAGGGTCAGTGTGTGTGTGTGACCTGTTCCCCCAGTGAGGGTCAGTGTGTGTGTGGAACCTGTTCCCCCAGTGAGGGTCAGTGTGTGTGTGTGACCTGTTACCCCAGTGAGGGTCAGTGTGTGTGTGTGTGACCTGTTCCCCCAGTGAGGGTCAGTGTGTGTGTGACCTGTTCCCCCAGTGAGGGTCAGAGTGTGTGTGACCTGTTCCCCCAGTGAGGGTCAGTGTGTGTGTGTGACCTATTACCCCAGTGAGGGTCAGTGTGTGTGTGACCTGTCCCCCCAGTGAGGGTCAGTGTGTGTGTGACCTGATCCCCCAGTGAGGGTCAGTGTGTGTGTGTGACCTATTACCCCAGTGAGTGTCAGTGTGTGTGTGACCTGTTCCCCCAGTGAGGGTCAGTGTGTGTGTGTGACCTGTTCCCCCAGTGAGGGTCAGTGTGTGTGTATGACCTGTCCCCCCAGTGAGGGTCAGTGTGTGTGTGTGACCTGTTCCCCCAGTGAGTGTCAGTGTGTGTGTGTGACCTATTACCCCAGTGAGGGTCAGTGTGTGTGTGACCTGTTCCCCCAGTGAGGGTCAGTGTGTGTGTGAGACCTGTTCCCCCAGTGAGGGTCAGTGTGTGTGTGTGACCTGTTCCCCCAGTGAGGGTCAGTGTGTGTGTATGACCTGTCCCCCCAGTGAGGGTCAGTGTGTGTGTGTGACCTGTTACCCCAGTGAGGGTCAGTGTGTGTGTGACCTGTTCCCCCAGTGAGGGTCAGTGTGTGTGTGACCTGTTACCCCAGTGAGGGTCAGTGTGCGTGTGTGACCTGTTCCCCCAGTGAGGGTCAGTGTGTTTGTGACCTGTTCCCCCAGTGAGGGTCAGTGCGTGTGTGTGACCTGTTCCCCCAGTGAGGGTCAGTGTGTGTGTGTGACCTGTTCCCCCAGTGAGGGTCAGTGTGTGTGTGATCTGTTCCCCCAGTGAGGGTCAGTGTGTGTGTGTGACCTGTTCCCCCAGTGAGGGTCAGTGTGTGTGTGGCCTGTTCCCCCAGTGAGGGTCAGTGTGTGTGTGTGACCTGTTACCCCAGTGAGGGTCAGTGTGTGTGTGGGACCTGTTCCCCCAGTGAGGGTCAGTGTATGTGTGACCTGTTCCCCCAGTGAGGGTCAGTGTGTGTGTGTGTGACCTGTTACCCCAGTGAGGGTCAGTGTGTGTGTGTGACCTGTTCCCCCAGTGAGGGTCAGTGTGTGTGTGACCTGTTCCCCCAGTGAGGGTCAGTGTGTGTGTGTGACCTGTTCCCCCAGTGAGGGTCAGTGTGTGTGTTTGACCTGTTCCCCCAGTGAGGGTCAGTGTGTGTGTGTGACCTGTTCCCCCAGTGAGGGTCAGTGTGTGTGTGTGAGACCTGTTCCCCCAGTGAGGGTCAGTGTGTGTGTGTGACCTGTTCCCCCAGTGAGGGTCAGTGTGTGTGTGGAACCTGTACCCCCAGTGAGGGTCAGTGTGTGTGTGTGACCTGTTACCCCAGTGAGGGTCAGTGTGTGTGTGTGTGACCTGTTCCCCCAGTGAGGGTCAGTGTGTGTGTGACCTGTTACCCCAGTGAGGGTCAGTGTGTGTGTGTGACCTGTTCCCCCAGTGAGTGTTAGAGTGTGTGTGACCTGTTCTCCCAGTGAGGGTCAGAGTGTGTGTGACCTGTTCCCCCAGTGAGGGTCAGTGCGTGTGTGTGACCTGTTCCCCCAGTGAGGGTCAGTGTGTGTGTGTGACCTGTTCCCCCAGTGAGGGTCAGTGTGTGTGTGATCTGTTCCCCCAGTGAGGGTCAGTGTGTGTGTGTGACCTGTTCCCCCAGTGAGGGTCAGTGTGTGTGTGGCCTGTTCCCCCAGTGAGGGTCAGTGTGTGTGTGTGACCTGTTACCCCAGTGAGGGTCAGTGTGTGTGTGGGACCTGTTCCCCCAGTGAGGGTCAGTGTATGTGTGACCTGTTCCCCCAGTGAGGGTCAGTGTGTGTGTGTGTGACCTGTTACCCCAGTGAGGGTCAGTGTGTGTGTGTGACCTGTTCCCCCAGTGAGGGTCAGTGTGTGTGTGACCTGTTCCCCCAGTGAGGGTCAGTGTGTGTGTGTGACCTGTTCCCCCAGTGAGGGTCAGTGTGTGTGTTTGACCTGTTCCCCCAGTGAGGGTCAGTGTGTGTGTGTGACCTGTTCCCCCAGTGAGGGTCAGTGTGTGTGTGTGAGACCTGTTCCCCCAGTGAGGGTCAGTGTGTGTGTGTGACCTGTTCCCCCAGTGAGGGTCAGTGTGTGTGTGGAACCTGTACCCCCAGTGAGGGTCAGTGTGTGTGTGTGACCTGTTACCCCAGTGAGGGTCAGTGTGTGTGTGTGTGACCTGTTCCCCCAGTGAGGGTCAGTGTGTGTGTGACCTGTTACCCCAGTGAGGGTCAGTGTGTGTGTGTGACCTGTTCCCCCAGTGAGTGTTAGAGTGTGTGTGACCTGTTCTCCCAGTGAGGGTCAGAGTGTGTGTGACCTGTTCTCCCAGTGAGGGTCAGTGTGTGTGTGTGATCTGTTCCACCAGTGAGGGTCAGTGTGTGTGTGACCTGTTCCCCCAGTGAGAGTCAGTGTGTGTGTGTGTGACCTGTTCCCCCAGTGAGGGTCAGTGTGTGTGTATGACCTGTCCCCCCAGTGAGGGTCAGTGTGTGTGTGTGACCTGTTACCCCAGTGAGGGTCAGTGTGTGTGTGACCTGTTCCCCCAGTGAGGGTCAGTGTGTGTGTGTGACCTGTTCCCCCAGTGAGGGTCAGTGTGTGTGTGACCTGTTCCCCCAGTGAGGGTCAGTGTGTGTGTGTGACCTGTTCCCCCAGTGAGGGTCAGTGTGTATGTGTGACCTGTTACCCCAGTGAGGGTCAGTGTGTGTGTGACCTGTTCCCCCAGTGAGGGTCAGTGTGTGTGTGTGACCTGTTCCCCTAGTGAGGGTCAGTGTGTGTGTGACATGTTCCTCCATTGAGGGTCAGTGTGTGTGTGTGACCTGTTACCCCAGTGAGGGTCAGTGTGTGTTTGACCTGTTCCCCCAGTGAGGGTCATTGTGTGTGTGTGACCTGTTCCCCCAGTGAGGGTCAGTGTGTGTGTGACCTGTTCCCCCAGTGAGGGTCATTGTGTGTGTGACCTGTTTCCCCAGTGAGGGTCAGTGTGTGTGTGTGTGTGACCTGTTCCCCCAGTGAGGGTCAGTGTGTGTGTGTGACCTGTTCCCCCAGTGAGGGTCAGTGTGTGTGTGTGTGACCTGTTACCCCAGTGAGGGTCAGTGTGTGTGTGACCTGTTCCCCCAGTGAGGGGCAGTGTGTGTGTGTGACCTGTTACCCCAGTGAGGGTCAGTGTGTGTGTGACCTGTTCCCCCAGTGAGGGTCAGTGTGTGTGTGACCTGTTCTCCCAGTGAGGGTCAGTGTGTGTGTGTTACCTGTTCCCCCAGTGAGGGTCAGTGTGTGTGTGTGTGACCTGTTACCCCAGTGAGGGGCAGTGTGTGTGTGTGACCTGTTCCCCCACTGAGGGTCAGTGTGTGTGTGTGTGACCTGTTACCCCAGTGAGGGTCAGTGTGTGTGTGTGACCTGTTCCCCCAGTGAGGGTCAGTGTGTGTGTGTGACCTGTTCCCCCAGTGAGGGTCAGTGTTTGGGGGGGACGTTCCCCCAGTGAGGGTCAGTGTGTGTGTGTGACCTGTTCTCCCAGTGAGGGTCAGTGTGTGTGTGTGACCTGTTCTCCCAGTGAGGGTCAGTGTGTGTGTGTGACCTGTTTCCCCAGTGAGGATCAGTGTGTGTGTGTGTGACCTGTTCCCCCAGTGATGGTCAGTGTGTGTGTGTGTGACCTGTTCCCCCAGTGAGGGTCAGTGTGTGTGGGACCTGTTCCCCCAGTGAGGGTCAGTGTGTGTGTGTGTGACCTGTTCCCCCAGTGAGGGTCAGTGTGTGTGTGGGATCTTTCCCCCAGTGAGGGTCAGTGTGTGTGTGACCTGTTCCCCCAGTGAGGGTCAGTGTGTGTGTGACCTGTTACCCCAGTGAGGGTCAGTGTGTGTGTGTGACCTGTTCCCCCAGTGAGGGTAAGTGTGTGTGTGACCTGTTCCCCCAGTGAGGGTCAGTGTGTGTGTGTGACCTGTTCCCCCAGTGAGGGTCAGTGTGTGTGTATGACCTGTTCCCCCAGTGAGGGTCAGTGTGTGTGTTTGTGACCTGTTCTCCCAGTGAGGGTCAGTGTGTGTGTGTGACCTGTTACCCCAGTGAGGGTCAGTGTGTGTGTGGGACCTGTTACCCCAGTGAGGGTTAGTGTGTGTGTGGTACCTGTTCCCCCAGTGAGGGTCAGTGTGTGTGTGGAACCTGTTACCCCAGTGAGGGTCAGTGTGTGTGTTTGACCTGTTCCCCCAGTGAGGGTCAGTGTGTGTGTGTGATCTGTTACCCCAGTGAGGGTCAGTGTGTGTGTGTGACCTGTTCCCCCAGTGAGGGTCAGTGTGTGTGTGACCTGTTCCCCCAGTGAGGGTCAGTGTGTGTGTGTGACCTGTTCCCCCAGTGAGGGTCAGTGTGTGTGTGACCTGTTCCCCCAGTGAGGGTCAGTGTGTGTGTGTGATCTGTTACCCCAGTGAGGGTCAGTGTGTGTGTGACCTGTTCCCCCAGTGAGGGTCAGTGTGTGTGTATGACCTGTTCCCCCATTGAGGGTCAGTGTGTGTGTGTGACCCGTTCCCCCAGTGAGGGTCAGTGTGTGTGTGGAACCTGTTACCCCAGTGAGGGTCAGTGTGTGTGTGTGTGATCTGTTACCCCAGTGAGGGTCAGTGTGTGTGTGTGACCTGTTCCCCAAGTGAGGGTCAGTGTGTGTGTGTGTGACCTGTTCCCCCAGTGAGGGTCAGTGTGTGTGGGATCTCTTCCCCCAGTGAGGGTCAGTGTGTGTGTGACACGTTCCCCCAGTGAGGGTGTGTGTGTGGGTGTGTGACCTGTTCTCCCAGTTAGGGTCAGTGTGTGTGTATGACCTGTTCCCCCATTGAGGGTCAGTGTGTGTGGGACCTGTTCCCCCAGTGAGGGTCAGTGTGTGTGTGTGTGACCTGTTCCCCCAGTGAGGGTCAGTGTGTGTGTGTGTGACCTGTTCCCCCAGTGAGGGTCAGTGTGTGTGTGTGTGACCTGTTCCCCCAGTGAGGGTCAGTGTGTGTGGGACCTGTTCCCCCAGTGAGGGTCAGTGTGTGTGTGTGTGACCTGTTCCCCCAGTGAGGGTCAGTGTGTGTGTGGGATCTCTTCTCCCAGTGAGGGTCAGTGTGTGTGTGACCTGTTACCCCAGTGAGGGTCAGTGTGTGTGTGTGACCTGTTCCCCCAGTGAGGGTCAGTGTGTGTGTGACCTGTTCCCCCAGTGAGGGTCAGTGTGTGTGTGTGACCTGTTCCCCCAGTGAGGGTCAGTGTGTGTGTGACCTGTTCCCCCAGTGAGGGTCAGTGTGTGTGTGACCTGTTACCCCAGTGAGGGTCAGTGTGTGTGTATGACCTGTTCCCCCAGTGAGGGTCAGTGTGTGTGTGTGTGACCTGTTCTCCCAGTGAGGGTCAGTGTGTGTGGGACCTGTTACCCCAGTGAGGGTCAGTGTGTGTGTGGGACCTGTTACCCCAGTGAGGGTTAGTGTGTGTGTGGTACCTGTTCCCCCAGTGAGGGTCAGTGTGTGTGTGGAACCTGTTACCCCAGTGAGAGTCAGTGTGTGTGTGTGACCTGTTCCCCCAGTGAGGGTCAGTGTGTGTGTGTGATCTGTTACCCCAGTGAGGGTCAGTGTGTGTGTGTGACCTGTTCCCCCAGTGAGGGTCAGTGTGTGTGTGACCTGTTCCCCCAGTGAGGGTCAGTGTGTGTGTATGACCTGTTCCCCCAGTGAGGGTCAGTGTGTGTGTGTGTGACCTGTTCCCCCAGTGAGGGTCAGTGTGTGTGTGGAACCTGTTACCCCAGTGAGGGTCAGTGTGTGTGTGTGATCTGTTACCCCAGTGAGGGTCAGTGTGTGTGTGTGACCTGTTCCCCAAGTGAGGGTCAGTGTGTGTGTGTGTGTGACCTGTTCCCCCAGTGAGGGTCAGTGTGTGTGGGATCTCTTCCCCCAGTGAGGGTCAGTGTGTGTGTGACACGTTCCCCCAGTGAGTGTGTGTGTGTGGGTGTGTGACCTGTTCCCCCAGTGAGGGTCAGTGTGTGTGTATGACCTGTTCCCCCATTGAGGGTCAGTGTGTGTGTGGGACCTGTTACCCCAGTGAGGGTCAGTGTGTGTGTGTGACCTGTTCCCCCAGTGAGGGTTAGTGTGTGTGTGGTACCTGTTCCCCTAGTGAGGGTCAGTGTGTGTGTGGAACCTGTTACCCCAGTGAGGGTCAGTGTGTGTGTGTGACTTGTTCCCCCAGTGAGGGTCAGTGTGTGTGTGACCTGTTCTCCCAGTGAGGGTCAGTGTGTGTGTGAGACCTGTTCCCCCATTGAGGGTCAGTGTGTGTGTGTGATCTGTTACCCCCGTGAGTGGCAGTGTGTGTGTGTGACCTGTTCCCCCAGTGAGGGTCAGTATGTGTGTGTGACCTGTTCTCCCAGTGAGGGTCAGTGTGTGTGTGTGTGACCTGTTCCCCCAGTGAGGGTCAGTGTGTGTGGGATCTCTTCCCCCAGTGAGGGTCAGTGTGTGTGTGACACATTCCCCCAGTGAGGGTCTGTGTGTGTGTGTGTGTGACCCGTTCCCCCAGTGAGGATCAGTGTGTGTGTGTGACCTGTTCCCCCAGTGAGGTTCAGTGTGTGTGTGAGCTGTTCCTCCATTGAGGGTCAGTGTGTGTGTGGGACCTTGTCCCCCAGTGAGTGTCAGTGTGTTTGTGGAACCCATCACCCTAGTGTGAAGCAATACCTGTGGAATCCCTGCACAGCTGTACTCAATGTCTATGGACCTGGCACCCAGGTAGGATTCAGTATCGCTAGGGCTGTACCCCAGTGATATTAAGAGTGTGGGATTCCGGGACATCAGTGATTGTAGTCCGATTCCCATCTGTAATTGGGTACCTCTGGAACCCATACCAAGCGAGACACAGGTTTTATGTAACCCATTTTCCTGGGGAAGTAATATTCTATGTTCTACTGATAGGTGATCAACAAATTAATATAGTTTTCAATGTACCTGATTTGTACATCTCGTTAAACATGTGTAATGATGAAATCAAAGTAGTAAACAGAAAATATTACTCACCCTGAATTACTACTGTCACTGGAATCACTAGAATCATTAGACTCACTGTTTTCACTGGATTCATTGGATCCATTTGAGTCATCTGAATCATTAGAGTCATTGGAATCACTGGAGGCACTGGAATCTTTGGAGCCACTGCTTTCATTGGAGTTACTGGAATCGCTTGAGTCACCAGAATCACTTGAACCTTTGCCTCCACTGGAGTCATTGTTATCATCAGAGTCATTTGAGTCACTGGAATCATTGGAGTCTCCAGAATCACTGCTATCTGCAGAATCATTAGAGTCACTGCTATCACCATCAACTCCAGAATCACTGCTGTCACTGGAATCATCTGAATCACTGCCATCACTGGAATCATTAGAATCACTGCTGTCACCAGAGTCATCAGAATCACTGTTATCACTGGAGTCATCAGAATCACTGCCATCACTGGAGTCATCAGAATTGCTGCTGTCACTGGAGTCATCGGAATCACTGCCATCACTGGAGTCATCGGAATCTCTGCTGTCACTGGAGTCACCTGAATCGCTGCTGTCACTGGAGTCACCTGAATTGCTGCTGTCACTGGAGTCATTGGAATCGCTGCTGTCACTGGAGTCACCTGAATCACTGCTGTCACTGGAGTCACCTGAATCACTGCTGTCACTGGAGTCATCAGAGTCACTGCTATCACTGGAGTCATCAGAGTCACTGCTATCACTGGAGTCATCGGAATCACTGCTGTCATTGGAGTCATCAGAGTCACTGCTATCACTGGAGTCATCGGAATCACTGCTATCACTGGAGTCATCGGAATCACTGCTGTCACTGGAGTCATCGGAATCACTGCTGTCATTGGAGTCATCAGAGTCACTACTATTACTGGAGTCATTGGAATCACTGCTGTCACTGGAGTCATCGGAATCACTGCTGTCACTGGAGTCATCGGAATCACTGCTGTCACTGGAGTCATCGGAATCACTGCTGCCACTGGAGCCATCAGAATCACTGCTATCGCTAGAGTCACTGCTGTCACTGGAGTCATCGGAATCACTGCTGTCACCAGAGTCACTGGAGTCACTGCTATCACTGGAATCACTGCTATCGCTGGAATCACTAGAATCTCCCTCTCCGGTGCCTGGAATAGAAAATAACAAAATTTAGGTTCAATTTATGAATAAGCCGTTTTGCACAGCTGACATAACAGTGGCATTAAATATGTTTGATCTGATGGAGCATACAGGAATTACATGTGACCTTTGAATCGCCTGTCCAGTGGTGGTTCACCTTCCTGATTGTCATCATCGATCCAGTCAAGGCCCAGAAGTTCGTGGCCACATTTGTTGCCAGGCACTGCCACAATGGCACCAGCACATAATGCAGCAAATCCTGTCATCGTCAACCTCCAGTGCAGCAAGGCATCACTCGCCGCAGCGTCCAGTGCAACAGAGCATCGCACGTCACAGCAGGCAGCACGACAGAGCATGGAAGCCACCTGCAGTCCTGGACCAGAGTCATTAACCATGCCTCTCTCCCCCCAGCAGGTGACTGAATGTTTCCAGCATGTCAGCATGGAACATGAACATGAGAGCACAGTACAGGCCTTTCGGTCCATGATGTTGTGCCAGCCTTTTAACCTACTCCAAGGTCAACCTTACACTTCCCTCCTGCATCGCCCAAAGCTCTCCATTTGCCTTTCATCTCTGTGTCTACCTAGAAGTCTCTCAAATATCCCTAACGTATCTGCCTCTACTGCCTTCCCCGGCAGTGTGCTCCCGGCACCCACCACTCCCTTACCTCTGACATCCCTTCGATCACAGCTGACTTATTTTCCCCCACAACCCTGTCCTCCTGTCTTCTCTCCATAACCTTTGACACACTTACTAATTGTGAATCCATCAACCTCCGCTTTAAACATAGATAGGTAGATAGATAAACATACTTTACTGATCCCGAGGGAAATTGGGTTTCGTTACAGTTGCACCAACCAAGAATAGAGTA
The DNA here is from genome assembly GCF_030028105.1 of Mobula birostris. NCBI lineage: Eukaryota > Metazoa > Chordata > Chondrichthyes > Myliobatiformes > Myliobatidae > Mobula > Mobula birostris. The sequence continues at coordinate 11,120,771 of NC_092380.1, read as the reverse complement.
TAAATATAGCAATATAAAACCATAAATAATTAAATAATAATATGTAAATTATGCCAGATGGAAATAAGTCCAGGACCAGCCTATAGGCTCAGGGTGTCTGACCCTCCGAGGGAGGAGTTGTAAAGTTTGATGGCCACAGGCAGGAATGACTTCCTATGACGCTCTGTGTTGCATCTCGGTGGAATGAGTCTCTGGCTGAATGTACTCCTGTGCCCACCCAGTACATTCCCAGTGACTTGGCCTCCACAACTGTCTGTGACAAAGAATTCCTCAGATTCACCACCCCCTGACTGAAGAAATCCCTCCTCATTTACTTTTTGGCTGGTTTGACACAATATTATGAGCCAAGGGGCCTGTTTCTGTGCTGTACTGTTCCATGTTCTATGAGATACCCTCAAGGTCCCAATTATCCTTCCTGATGACCATTCTGAGTATTCAGGACGTCAGCAGCAGAAAAACTGGAGCAGCTGGTAGAGCCATTGCTTCAGAGCTCCAGAGACACGGGTTCAATCCTGACCGCAGGATCTGTTCGTGTGGAGTTTGCGCGTTCTCCCCTGTGACCAGGTGAGTTTGCTCCTATACCTCAAGGTGGTGCAGGTTGGTAGGTTAATTGGCCACTGTAACCAGTCTCTAGCGTGAAGGAGAGTGATAGAATCTGCAGTGAGTTGATGGGAAATGGGGAGAATAACAAATTGTTTCACATAGGAGTATGTAGAAACAAGTGCTTGATTAATCAGCATGGATTTGATGGGCCGAAGGGCCTGGTCTATGCTGTATCTAAATCTCTATTCACCAACACATCCTGTGGTTCTCCACTTGGTCGCTTGGTCCCTCAGAAAACTTGTTTCTCTCATGGTGGTCCTTGCCCACATTACTGGCCCTACCTACCCCATCGTTTGAGCTTTTGCAGCGGAATATTTCCCCATTTGGGACAACTCTTCCGGAGAGATTGAGAATGAGCTACCTCTGGAACTCGGGCCCACTCAGAGTGTAACACGGCGGGAAGTGGCTGGTGAGACCAGAGGAGAGGAGTCAGGTGACCTACCTCCGTGCCCATCGCCGTATCCCTGTCCTTTCACGCTCCCGCCCCAGCCTCCGTGCCAGTGGCCAGTCCCGACGTCGTACCCATTCCCATTGTAGTCTCCTTTTCCTGCGCCTGTGCCATGTCCATATCCATGTCCAGCCCCGTTCTCGGTGGACTCTGAAAAAGAAGCGATTCATTGAAATAGGGGAGGGGTGGAAACTGACCGAGCTGCCACGTACGTATATCATGGGCAAAGCGTTGGCCACTGGGAGCTGGATAGAAAGTGTCTGGAGGATTATGGGACACGTGCAGGCAGATGGGGTGAGCTGACAACCGGCACGGACGGGTCAGGCCGAAAGGCCTGTTGCCATGCTGTAGGACTCCATGATTCCAGCTCGCTGGGCTCTGAAATCTCCGCCCCTGGCAAGCATTAGCTGAATCATGAAGCTGCCAACTCACTGTGAGAGAAGAGAGGTTGGACACTCACCACCGCTGTCACTATCTCCGCTGTCGTCACCGTGGCTATTGTTATCTCCGCTATCGCTGTTTTTGGCACTGTATCCGTTGCCATAGCCGTAGCCATTGTCATACCCGTTGCCATAGCCGTAGCCATTGTCATACCCGTTGCCGTAGCCGTAGCCGTAATTACCTCCATTGCTTTCATTACTGTCACTCTCAGCACTGCGCCGTGCCAAAGCATGGCCAAGGTCTGGAATCAGAGAGAAGGGACGTTAGGATGGGGAGGGTGGCACACTTGGCATCCATTGAATACGGTACGCACCATGTGACTATTCTGCAACGCTGTCACCGTCAACCAGGCGCTAGTAAATTTCAACCAATCAGTGACGCCATGGCCTGAAGCTCCTCAGTGATTGGTGCAAGCCAATGACTGACAGGGACCTCAATGCCTGATGGTATTGATATAGGTTTACTGCTGTCACATGTACCTGGGTTCAACGAGAAGCTTGTCTTGCATACTTATCATACCGATCAAATCATTGCACAGTATATCGAGGTAAATCTGGTAAATCGGAGAAAGCACAGTGCAGGTAAACAATAAAATGCAAGATCATAACGAGGAGGATTGTGAGGTCAAGAGTTCACCTTATTGTCCATGAGGTCTGTTCAAGAGTCTGATGGTAAATACGTAAAAAATGATAGCAAGTAGCTTTTCATTCATGATTCCCTGATTTGGCTCTTACATGAGACCCATCGAACTGAGAGAAGATAAAATGCGGGGTGAGCCCAGCCTGTCCCTGGGCCACTAGACTGACTGGCTCAGTTGGGGGATCTCCTGGGCCTGGCCTTGGTGACCATCCAGGGGCCCAGGTGGCAGGCAGTCAAGAACACAGCCTACGCCAGTTGCCTGCCTCACATCTGTGGTTATGTTTGTGCCTGAGTGCCCCTGGGGAAGGAGCACGTGGTATCCACTGTGACACTGGGGTCTTCCAGGACCAGTGGGCATCACATGGGTTTGAGTCTGGTTTCGATATCGATGAAAGAGTTGTAATTTGAAGTTATTAAGCTTTTTTTTTTACTTTTAGTTTGAACGTGGGTTTGAATTTAGCTTTGGATTTGGATTTGAATGTAGCTTTGTAAAAATGTAAGACGATAAGACCATAAGATATAGGAGCAGAAATAGGCCATTTGGCCCATCAGCTCTGCTCTGCTATTTCATCATGGCTGATCCATTTTCCCTCTCAGCCCCAATCTCCTGCCTTCTCCCTGTATCCCTACATGCCCTGACCAATCAAGAATTTGTCAGCCTCTGCCTTAAATATACACAATGACTTGGCCTCCACAGCAGCCTGTGGCAATGAATTCCACAGGTTCACCGCTCTCTGGCTAAAGAAATTCATCCTCACCTCCATTCTAAATGGACGTCCCTAATTCTGAGGCTGTGTCTTCTGGTCTTGGACTCCCCCCACCATAGGAAACTTCCTCTTTACATCCACTCTATCAAGGCCTTTCAACATTCGATGGATTTCAATGAGATTCCGCCCCCCCTTCTGAATTCTAATGAAAACAGGCCTAGAGCCATCAAACACTCTTTATATGCCTTTCAATTCCCGGATCATTTTTGTGAACTTCTTTTGAACCTTCTCCAATAATGATGCCATAATCACAGAATAAACCTTCTTTGGAAAAGGTCAGAAGAAGCAATTAGTCTAGTCAATCTCAGGTGAACTGACTGGGATGGAGCTCCACCATCGCCTGAATCCTGCAGTCCATCCGAGAGTAACTCGGGAAGTTTTATGATGAGAAATGGAAAACGCACGGTAACATACACAAAACGCTGGAGGAACTCAGCAGGTCAGGCAGTGTCCATGGGGAGGAATAAAGAGTCGACATTTCAGGCTGAGACCCTTCACCAAGAATGGAAAGAAGAGGAGAAGAATGCAGGATCAGAAGGCGGGAGAGAAGTGGGGTGAAACTGATGACTTCCTGGCTAAGTTTAGGGACAATGTAAAGATAGGTGGAGGAGTAGATAGTGTTGAGGAAGCAGAGAGGCTGCAGGAGGACTAGACTAGGAGAATGGACAAGGAGGTGGCAGTGTCAGGAAGTGTATGATCGTGCACTCTGGTAGTAGGAATAAAAGCATAGATTATTTTCCAAACAGCCGGAACATGACTGGAAGTTAGAGAACTTAATGAAAATGTTGTCAGGTTGGAGGCTAGCCATTCAGAATACCCTCTATTTACCCTTTGGTTTCCTTCTATAGCTGTCAAACATATTTATTCAAATCTGCCTGAAACCCCAGTCTGTGGAAGAGCTTATTAAGAACGAGAGCCTCTTTCGCCTCTCCCAATCTTTTTTTTTATTTTGGCATTTTCCCCCTTCCTTCTCAGTCCTGAAGAAGGGTTTCAGCCCAAAACATCGACTGTCTTTACTTTTCCACGGACGCTGCCTGACCTGCGGGGTTCCTCAGTATTTTGCATGCGTTGCCCAAGAGGTATAGGCGCAAGAGAGGGTAAGGAGTTTAAAAGGCCGTCTGAGGGGGTCAGTTTTTTTACAGAGTGGTTGATAGTTGGAACACGCTGAAAGAGGAGGTGGTGGATTCAATTACAGTTATTACATTTGGATAGGATAACAGAATAATAACTGTTCCTGGATCAGGTGGTGTGGGCCCTGAGGCTCTTTCACTTTATTTGCTGCTGCCATTAGGAACCCCTGTCACAGGAAAGCAGGGACCCCCATTACCCAGGCTCTGGTCCCTTTCTACTGCTGCCATCAGGAAGAATGTACAGGAGCCTCGGGACTTACATCACCAAGTCCAGGAATAGTTACTACCCCTCAACCATCAGGTCCTGATCTAGAGGGGGTAACTTCACTCACCCCATCACTGAACTGTTGCCACAACCCATGGACTCACTTTCAAGGACTCTTCACCTCATGTTCTCGATATTTAAGGCATCCGCTAGTCTTGCAAGACCATGGATCTGCGCCTGGAAAGTCTTCACTCTCCAGGGCGCAGGCCTGGGCAAGGTTGTATGGAAGACCAGCAGTTGCCCATGCTGCAAGTCTCCCCTCTCCACGACACCGATGTTGTCCAAGGGAAGGGCATTAGGACCCATACAGCTTGGCACCGGTGTCGTCGCAGAGCAATGTGTGGTTAAGTGCCTTGCTCAAGGACACAACACATTCCCTCGGCTGAGGCTTGAACTCACGACCTTCAGGTCGCTAGTCCAATGCCTTAACCACTTGGCCATGTGCCCGGTCTTGGTATTTATTGCTTATTTATTATTATTTATTTATTATTTTTGTTACTTGCACAGTTGCTTGTCTTTTGCACATTGGATGTTTGTCCATCCCATTGGGTGCCATCTTTCATTGATTCTATTATGTTTCGTGGACTTACTATGAATGCCCGTAAGAAAATGAATCTCAGGGTTGAATATGATGACGTATATGTACTTGGATAATAAATTTACTTCGAACTTTGAACCTAGAATATAAATAGGGAGGGCACAGGTGGATATATCCTAAAGTGAGTAAATGGGCTTTACATCAATTAGTGGAAAAGATCAACATGGACACAGTGATCCAAAGGCCAGTTTCTGTGCTCTACAATTCTATATGACAGTGGGTGTCTTTGTAGGCACAACACACCGATATAACATGAACACCACAAGTAGTTTACATGGCTCTCTCTATTGCAAGAGGGTTGGAATTCTTAGGAAAGTCTTGCTGCTGTTTTATACATCTCTGGTGAAATCATTCCCGGTCTAACATAGAACACAGAACAGTACAACACAGCAAGACTGTGCTGACCTTTTAACCTACCCTAAGATCAATCTAACCCTTTCCTCCCACATAGTCCTCCATTTGTCTCTGATCCACCTAAAAGTCTCATAAATCTCTCTAGTATTTCTGCCTCTACCACTATCCTCGGCATGCATTCCACGCACACGTCATTCTCTGTCACAACCACGGATTCGGCAGCACTGTAGATACGGCAATTGCACTCATGGATATGTACATGTGAGCTAATTATTATTTCATAGTGATCGTATTTAACTCCATTCATTCCGTCGTAGTATTTGTCGAGACTTGGACACAGCAACACTTCACTGCCTGCTTGCATTCCGTCTTGCCTGAGAAATTGGACTGTCAAGTCAACTGACTCTGGAGACTCTGAAGCTTCAGTGTCTCTCACTCCGCACTTGGGCCATATCCGAACCCAGTGACAATTCTCTGTGTGAAAAGAGACTACCTCTGACATCCCTCCCTATACGTTCCTCCAATCACCTTAAAATTATGCCACCTTGTAATTGCCAGATCACAAAGTACTCCAGCAGGTGATTAGGCTGGGAAGGCTCAGCTCATCATGGGGACCCAACTACCAGATTTGGAAACAATCTTCAACTCTCGAAGACTACAGTGAGCTCGCAACGGTATTAAAGACCCATCCCGCCCCAGACTCTGTCTGTTCAATCTCCCGTCATCGGGTAAGAGGCACAGAAACATATTAGCGAAGCCAATAAGACTGAAAAACAGCTTCTTTCCGAGGGCTGTTGTGCAGCCAAGTAATGCCACACCCTGGCTTGCCAATGGCCCCTGTGTGTTATGGAGTGTTAAAGTCACTTGCTGCATGTAAACATGGGAATTTTATCTATTTATTTATTCATTTGTTTGTTTGTTTGCTTGTTTATCTATCTATTTATTTATTCAAGAGCTGAAGGTCATGGGTTAAGGGTGAAAGGTGAAATATTTAAGGGGAACATCTTCACTCAGGGGATGGTGAGGTTGTGGAACAAACTGGCAGTGGGAGTGGTGGATGCAAGTTCGATTTCAACATTGAAGAGAAATTTGGTTAGGTACATGGATGGGGGAGGTGTACGGAGGGATATGGTCCAGGTCCAGGTTGATAAGATGAGGCAGAATAATAGCTCAGCATGGACTAGATGGGCCAAAGGGTCTACTGTAGTTCCTTATGACTCGTCCTTAGCCTGTGTTGGCGACCGTCCAGAGGAGGTTCAGGAGCACGATCCTGGGAATGAAAGGGTTAATGCACGAGGAGCGTTTGACGGCTTTGGGCCTGTGGTCAGTGGAGTTTAGAAGAATAAGTGACAACACAATTGAAATAATGAAAGGCCTAGATAGAGTGGACGTGGAGAGAATGTTTCCTCTAGTGGGGGAGTCTAGGACCAGAAGGCACAACCTCAGAATGCAAGGACGTCCCTTCAGAACAGACGTGAGGAGGAATTTCTTTAGCTAGAGGGTGTTGTATCTGTACAACTCATTACCGCAGTCAGCTGAGGAGGCTTAGTCATTGGGTATATTCAAAGCGAAGGTTGATCGGATCTTGATTGGTAAGGGAATCAAAGGTTATGGGGAGAAGGCTAGGGAATGGGGTTGAGAGGGAAAATAAATCAGCCATGTTGGAATGGTGGAGCAGACTCGATGGACCAAATGGCCTCGCTCTGCTCCCATGTCTTATGGTCTTATGGACAAGCCATCCATTTTGGGTCAAATCTGAAATCCTGGTCATCTGAGTGAGGTTTAAAGGGGATGCTGGTGGGGGTGGAGAGACAGAGGCTTCTGGAATAAATTCCAGAGCTACAGGTCTCCCCAGCTGAAGGCATGGCTGCTGTAGGTCAGAAAGAATGATGGAGAGTGCAGAACTAGAGGAGCACGGAGCTCTCAGGAGATTGTAGAAGGTCAACAGTGGTGAAGCTAGTCAGACATGCAGAGTAGCAGAGTTGGAGGTGATTAAACCTTGCTGGGAGGAAGGTTAAGAGAAGGAACAGAGACAGGGAGGTAGCAAGAATTATTCATGTTAAATGTCCATTTCCTTTCTGCTAAGAAGGGCTGTTCTGATGTGGGCGTAAATTGAGAAAGTTTCAAAACTTTCCCGTAGCCGAACTAGTATGTAAACCTCTTTACTGAATCAACAGTGACTCACTAAATACATCAGTCAGTTCTGTAATGAAGTGCACTCTACAACCTTCCACTGATCCACAAAGGGAATACAGTCTCCAGACCAGCCACAGAGTACACACAAGCCTTGGTACATACTGGAGAGTGGAATTTCTGACAACTTCCTCTCCACCATCCTTCACCTAGCTCCAGTCACTCTCCCAAACGTCAATTCCCTCTCGCAATCTACTCTCCATCTTCCCTTCTCCCAGTCTCTATCTACCTACCCTTCTGAATTCCATCTGCCCCACTTCCACCCATCTCCCTCCTTCTCCCAACCAATCTCCTGTCATTCCTATTCTCTCATCCATCCACGTGTTTACTTAGAGATACAGCGTGGAATTGGCCCTTCCAGACCTTTGACCAGCCACCCCTGAAAACCCTGAATTAACCCTAACCTAATCACGGTACGATTTACAGTGACCAATGAACCTACTCGGATAATTTGTACCGTACCCTACAATTTTAATTTGGCTCTTTACTTTGTTTATCTATGCGTAATTCTTACTTTCTTAAGTTATTGTGTGTTATGTGTACTATTGTGCTTCACACCCTGCTCTGGAGAAACGTTGTCTAGTTTAGGGTTGTACACCTATACAGTTAAGTGACAGTAAACTTGACTTGACTTTGGACTGCAGGAGGAAACAGGAGCACCTGGAGAAAACCACAAGAAGGACATGCAGAGACCTCTTGGAGAAGAAGCTGGAATCGAACTCCAAACTCTGACTACCCAAGCTGTAATAGCGTTGCACTAATCACAACACCACCTCTCCATCCTTTAGATATATAGATAGACATACTTTATTGATCCCGAGGGAAATTGGATTTCGTTACAGTTGCATTAACCAAGAACAGAGTATAAAGCCTTGCAGAGGGTGGTTAGGGGAGCAGAGAAGGTTATTGGGGTCTCCCTACCTTCTGTCCAAGACCTCTTTCAGAGTCGATGCCTCCAGAGGACACGGTACATCATTAAAGACCCCTCACACCCTCTCCATGAACTGTTTGTTCTTCTGCCATCAGGCAAACGTTACAGGAGCATCAAAACTAAAACCACAAGGCTACTAAACAGCTTCCTCCCACAGGCAGTCAGACTGCTAAATAGCTGCTCCACCTGACTCTGCTTTGGACACTTTTAACTTGCACTGGACACTTATAACTTGATTTTAACTGACATGTGGCTGTTGTGTTTTACTAGTTATTGTTATGTTTATTATTTAGTGTTGCGTTTGTTATGTTATGATTGCACTGCTCCTGAGAAATGCTGTCTCATTCTGCCCTGCAGAGCTGATGTACGGTCAGAATGACAATAAAGTTTTTTGATTTGATTTGATTAAATATAGCAATATAAAACCATAAATAATTAAATAATAGCATGTAAGTTATGCCAGCTGAAAATAAGTCCAGGACCAGCCTATTGGTTCAGAGTGGGAGGAGTCGTAAAGTTTGATGGCCACAGGCAGGAATGACTTCCTATCCTTCTTTCCCTCTTTCACCCCTCTCCCAATCTATCTATTTCTTCTGATCGCCAATCTCTGTCCCTTTCTTTTCCGATTCACATATATTCCCTCTACTGATCTTCATCCGTCCTAACCCCTAATTATTCTCCATTCCTGCTCCTCTTTGCTGTCCACCTGGAAAGTGGGAAGGGCTAGAACTGGCCATGGTGCACTTTGCGAATAAATAGCCCACCCAAATGCCCCATCTGGAGCGCCACACACTCAGAAAGTAATGGTTCCTGAAGGTCTCCCTTACTGGGCGAGCTGACTTCGAATAAGAATTGGTGTCTTTCAGGAAGAGTGTGGGAATAAGAATCAAAATCAGGTTTAATATCACTGTAAGATTGTAGCTTTGTGGCAGCAGTACAGTGCAATACATTTTAAAAAAGCTATAAATTACAATATAAAATATGTGTTTATAAAAATTAAATTAAATAAGTATTAGGAAAAGAGAATGACGTAATGCTTGTGCATTGGTCCATTGTCCATTCAGAAGCTTGATGGCAGAGGGGAAGAGGCTGTTCCTAAAGCTTTGTGTGTGTATGTTCAGGCTCCTCTACGTCCATCCTGATGGTAGTAATAAGAGGAGGGCGTACCCTGGGTGATGGGAGTCCTTAATAATGGTTGCCACCTTTTTTGAGACATTGCCTTTTGAAGATGTCCCCGATACTGGGGAGGATAGTGCCCATGATGGAAATAGGATTTGGGATTTTTTTTAATATCCCAGGAAGTTCATGGAGTGTGTTGTGCTAACTTGGAGATGGAACACAGGGATAATGTGGACTCACTGGACAAGGTCTTTTGGGCTGTTGTTGAGCACGGACTCTCTTAGCTTTCTCCAACAAAGAGTGGGCCCGTTTATTGACAAACGCCAACTTATTTTGGACTCCAAATGGAACTGTAATCCTCATTGAATATACCTACTCAACAGATGCCTAGATGCCATTGAGATTTTCTTGGGTATAATGTGAACTTCGTCCCAAATGCCAGTCTCACATATTGGTCTTCAGTTGCCATCAAATGGAAACTGGGAATGAGTACTGGCATTGGTCCAGGAACCTTTTTCTTCCCTTAGGCGTTAAACCGTAAGGTATAGGAGCAAACTGAGGCCATTCAGCCCATTGAGCCTGCTTCACCATTTGACCATGGCTGATTTATTATCCCCCTCAACCCCGTTCTCCTGCCTTCTCTCTGCAACCTTTGACGCCCTGACTGACGAAGAAGCTGTCAATCTCTGCTTTAAATATACCCTCTGGCTTGGCTGTCTGCGGCAAGGAATTCCACAGTTTCCCCACTCTCTGGCTGAAGAAATTCCTTCTCATCTCTTGCCAAAAAAACAGAACCACAGTACGGACCTCTTGGCCAACGACGTTGTGCTGACCTCTTAACCTATTTCAAGATCAATCTAACCCTTTCCTCCCACATAACCTTCCACTTTTTTTTCACCGTGTGTCTATCTAATGTCCCTAATGTGTCTGCCTCTACCACTACCCTTGGCAGTTCAATCCATGCACCTACCACTCTCTGTTTCCCAAACCTATCTCTGACATCCCTCTATACTTTCCTCTAATCACCTTAATAGTATGTCCTCTAGTATTGGCCATTAACAAACTGGGTAAAAGTCACTGCCTGTCCACTCTGTCTCTACCTCTTATCATAAAAATTAGGCTTTTAGCAGCAGTAGCCCAGTATTTTATAGAAATGACAAACCTCCTGTAGCTAATAAATTGGGCTCTGAGTGTATGTTTATGGTCCTCTGCTGCCATTGCTCATCTGTTTAGAGATTCGACATGTTGTGCATTCAGAGATGCTCTTCTGCACACCACTGTTGTAACGTGTGGTTATCTGAGTTACTGTCACCTTCCTGTCAGCTTGAACCAGTCTGGCCATTCTCCTCTGACCTCTCCCATTAACAAGGCATTTTTGCCCCCAGAACTGCCACTCACTGGATGTTTTTTTGTTTTTCGCACCATTCTCTGTAAACTCTAGAGACAGTTGTGCATGAAAATCCCAAGATATCAGCAGCTTCTGAGATACGCAAACCACCCCATCTGGCACCAACAATCACTCCATGGTCAAAGTCACTTGGATCACATTTCTTCCCCAGTCTGATGATTGGTCTGAACAACAACTGAACCTCTTGACCGTGCCTGCATACTTTTAAGCATTGAGTTGCTGCCACGGGATTGGCTGATTAGATATTTGCATTAACAAGCAGGTGTACAGGTGTACCTATTAAAGAGACCACTGAGTGTAAATGAATACATTTTTACATCCCAAGATGTGCTCCCTTCACCCTACCACCACCTACAATCCTTTGATTTATCCGTTGCAGTCTAGATTGATGCAGCAGTCCCAAGACCTTAGCCCGGGCTCCACTTTGAGCCGGGGCACAAAGGCCGCAAAAGTTGGCATTCACCCGTCCTCCGACACCCGGCCCGTCCCAAACCCACCCAGAGCACTGGCAATGCACAGATGGAGGGCTGCAACAGTGTCCTCCCCGCCCACTGCCTCCCGGCACCGGGCGGTAACCCGCCAACGGGTCAGGCCCCGGTCGTGGGGATCCCGGGGACCGGAAGGAATGGTAGTAGGTCGTACTCACGTCTACCGTGGCTCACGGACAGCAGCCCCAGCAGGGCGACGAACAGCAAGATCTTCATGTTCTTCTGCCTCTATCTCTCCTTTTCTGAGTGGGACACTTGTGTGATCTCTAATGGTGTGGAGCAGAGCTCCCGCCTTTTATACTCTGCCCAGTCACAGATGCCCCATTGAAGGCGGTAGGATCACATGGCGACTGTGGCCAAGTAGGCCTGGAAGACGGAAGGATTGTGGTTTCCCACACCACCAGTAATTCCAGAAAACCCCAATCTCTAGATCGTAATTACAGTTTTGTGAAGGCTGCCAACACCTACCAGAGCAGCAAGCAGCAATAAGGAAAACAAGGCGGAAAGTGGAGAAGACTTACTAATTATCGCTTCTGCATCTTGTGGAACTTATGACAGTCACTATTGTTTTAAATTCAGACTTCATCTCAAGTTGTTTATCTCATTCACTTGTCCCTGCCTCCTCCGTCAGAGGGGATGTTGCATACTGATGCTTCGATTCACTTTGCTCCAATGCAACCCCGTCCATTAGCAGAGAGCGTGACGTGTGTAATCCAGGCAGGTGCCCCCCGGTGCCAGTGCTGACAGAGACAGAAACCATCAGACATACAGTCATTGATGTGAGACTGAGGGAGTGCCTCACTGTCAGAGGGACAGTACCGAGGGAGTGTCACACTGTCAGAGGGACAGTATTGAGGGAGTGTCTCACTGTCAGAGGGACAGTATTGAGGGAGTGTCTCACTGTCAGAGGGACAGTACTGAGGGAGTGCTTCACTCTCCTCAGTAACAAAACAGAGGTTCTGTCCAATGTCTTGAGTGGACGTAAAAGATTCCTAGCCAAATGGAGGAAAGTTGGGGAGTTCTGTTCATGTGCAGTGGGCAATGTTCAGTACTCAACGTTTAGTTCATATTTAGAAGAACTGGGATGGCTGTAACACATTTGTTTGCATCTAGCACCCTCTGCACTGTCCCATCAAACACCCCCGGCACATGAACTGTATGGGTTAGATGGAGTGAAAATCCCTCCACACCATGACCGCACTCCGAGCACAAGGACATAGGTTAGAAACATAGAGTCGCCGTGCACTACAGCACAAAAACAAGTCCTTTGGCCCATCTACTATGTGACAAACTATTATTCTGCCTCGTCCCATCGGCTCACACCTGGGCCAATCCCCTCCATTCCCCTCCCATCCAAGTACTTACCCGAACTTACATTTAATGTTGCAATTGAACCCACAGCCACCATTTCCACTGGCAGCTTGTTCCACACTCGCAGCCCCCTTAAGGTGTTCCCCCTCAGGTTCCCCTTAAATATTTCACCTTTCACCTTTCGTCTATGACCTCTAGCTCTAGTCTCACTCAACCACAGAGGAAAAAGCCTGCTTGCATTTACCCTATCAACACCCCTCATAATTTTACATTCCTCCATCAAATCTCCTCTTATTCGCCTGCATTCCAGGAAATAAAGTCCGAACCCTTTCAACCTTTCCCTGTGACACACATCCTCAAGTCCCAGCAACATCCTTATAAATCCATAGTTCTGTTATGGTTATTATTATATTATGGATTTATTGAGAATGCCCACAAGAAAATGAGACAATGAATCTCAGGGTTGTATATGGTGACATATATGTACTTTGATAATACCATTGACTTTGAACTTTGAACTTCGAGTACTCGTTACCTACTTAGAAGAAAGCAATCAGTAAGGTTGAACAAATACAGGGAAAGTTTACTTGGATGTTGTTGAGACTACAAATTTGACCTCACAACTTTAACATAACATCCCATCTCCTATATTCAAGTGTCCAGATGACGGGTCTCGGCCTGAAATGTTGACTGTTTATTCCTCTCCACAGATGCTGCCTGACCTGTTGAGCTCCTCCAGCATTTTGTGTGTGTTGCTCCAGATTTCCAGCAGCTGCAGAATCTCTTGTCTTTGTGATCTGTACTCATTACTCTGACTTATGAAAAACTTTTGAAAGCCAAATTTGGACATAGATTTAAGCCCTCTCTACACAGTCCCACCCACTACTCACAGCTCATGAACAGTATGGGTTAGACACAGAGAAAAATTCCCTCTCCACTGTTCCATCAAACAGGCCTGGCGCAGGGAATATACAGGCTGGACACAAAATAAATCTCCCTCTGTACTCCCCCTTTAAACATGCTCAGTACATTGACTGTACAAGCGAGACACAGACGATCAAGTTTATTGTCATTTAACTATATGCATATATACCGTCCAATGCAACAATGTTTCTCCGAACCAGGGTGTAAAGCACAGTGTACACATAACACACAATAACTTGTGAAAGTAAGGATAAAATCTACAAATGAATTATGCATTAATGGACTAAGTAAAGTGCATAAATTAAATACTATAAGGTACAGAACAGATTAACCAGTGACACTTTGAATCTCCCAGTGGCCACACATTTTAATTCCACATCCCATTCCCATTCTGACATGTCTATCCACGGCCTGCTCTACTGTAAAGATGAAGCCACACTCAGGTTGGAGGAACAACATCTTATATTCCGTCTGGGTAGCCTGCAACCTGATGGCATGATCATTGCCTTCTCAAACTTCCACTAATGCCCCACCTCCCCCTCGTACCCCATCCGTTATTTATTTATATACACACATTCTTTCTCTCTCTCTCTCCTTTTTCTCCCTCTATCCCTTTCACTATACCCCTTGCCCATCCTCTGGATTTTCCCCCCTCCCCCTTTTCTTTCTCCCTGGGCCTCCTGTCCCATGATCCTCTCGTATCCCTTTTGCCAATCACCTGTCTAGCTCTTGGCTCCATCCCTCCCCCTCCTGTCTTCTCCTGTGATTTTGGATCTCCCCTTCCCCCTCCCACTTTCAAATCTCTTACTATCTCTTCCTTCAGTTAGTCCTGACAAAGGGTCTTGGCCCGAAACGTCGACTGTACCTCTTCCTAGAGATGCTGCCTGGCTGATGTGTATTGCTTGAATTTCCAGCATCTGCAGAATTCCTTGTGTTTACACTTTGAATACAATGTGATAAGGAGTTCAGAAGCCTAATGGCCTGAGGGAAGAAACTGTTTCTCATCCTGACCATTCTTGATTTTATGCATCAGAGTCTCCTCCCTGATGGTAGAACGTCAAAGAGGATGCTGGATGGATGGGAGGGATCTTTAATTATACTAAGGGCTCTGTGCATGCAACACTCCTGATAAGTTTCCCCGATGGATGGTAGGGGGACCTCTATAATCGCTCAGCTGTTCTCATAGTCCTTCGTATGGACGTCTGGTCCAACGTTGTGCTGCTCCCATACCAGATGGAGATGCAACTTGTCAGGGCGCTGTCTGTGGTGGGCCTATAAAATTCAAGCTTCAAATTAAAGCTTTTTCTACACCATCTGACCAAACAAAAACAAAGCATGGATGTACAAGTTAAACATAATGATCTCTCTTCACCGTCCGATATACAATCACAACGCAGGGAAATACAAGTTAAACGTAACAATCTTTCTATGCCATTCCATAAACACTTGCAGTTCGGGGAACATAAAGTTAAACATAGAGTAAAGATATCCCTGCTCCATCCCATCAGACACACCTGGGCAGGTACAAATGGGTTAGACACAGACTGATGTTCCTCCGACACTGTCCTGTCAAAAGCTCCCAGTGCAAGAGCAGATGGAGAGTAAAGATCTATTGATCTAATATTCAGTTTTCATCTAATATCCATAAACACTGACTACTTGCCCAGTTTGTCCCACTCCCATCAGGGAGGAGGCTATGAAGCATCCACGTCAGGACCACCAGACTCGAAAACAGTTACTTTCCCCAAGCAGTAAGGCTGATCGACACCTCCACCCATTAACCCATTCCTCCACCCCCCCCCCACCCATCACTACTACTTTGTCATTTCCTGTCAGAGTTTCCTTACGTACAGACACTCCTGTGCCTAACGTCACTTTACGGACACACAATCAGAATCAGGGTTAATATCACCGGCGTATGTTGTGAAAATTGTTGTCTTTGCGGCAGCGGTACAATGTAATACACAAAAATAGAGAAAAAACATGAATTACAGTAAATATATATACTGTATATAAAGTAGTTAAATTAAATAAGGAGTGCAAAAATAGAAATAAGAAAGAAGCGAGGTAGTCATGGATCCCATCTACAGTATGTATATAAGCTATCTCATGGATTTATATTTATTGTGTTCTTTTTTTAATTATTGTGTTTTTTATCTTCTTGTGGTTTTTTCTGTGCTGCTTTGGATCCGGAGTAACAAATACCTTGTTCTCCCTTACACTTGTGTACTGGAAATGACATTAAGCAATCTTGAATCTCGAAACGGTGCATGTGGTTGAACAATCTCAAGCCATGAGTTCAAATCCCACCATGGCAGTTGGAGATTTTAACTTCGGTGGATTACATAATTCTGGAGTAAAGATGAAGGATCCAGTCAGGGTGAGAGTGAAATTGGGAGAGTGATGCAGAAACTTCTCTGGGTCACCAGCGATCCGTTGGTGAGGTAAGTCTTCCATCATAGACCCCTCAGGCTCCCACGTGTGACAGCAGAACCACGATATTTATATATATGGCTTCCGAGAGAGCCTATCGCAAGACATTCACTTGGATAAACAACTATCAGATTAAAACACAAGCTATTCCAAAAGGTGACTCACCAGAAATTTGTCCAGGGCAAAACAGGTTTGAGAGTCAACAGCGATCTTGCCAGCAATGGGCACACCCTGTAAATATAAAACAAATCCCTGATTTGTTGCTTGTGGGTTCGTGCTCAGCAAAGACATGTTGCTCCTTTGATCCCTTAAGGCTGATTTATACTTCTGCGTCAACTCGACACCGTAGGTACGGCGTCACCGTGAACCCTACGCAGAGCCTACGCGGATCCCTACGCCGTAGCCTGACGCGCACTTCTCCCAAAATGTAACTACGCATCGCGGCAACACAGAACGCAACAGCTGTGATTGGTCCGCTTGGTAGCATCGCATTTCATCCTACGCTGCAATAGCTTCCCATTGGGCGACTGAAGGGCAGGGAAGGAACTCTGGCTGCAATGCTTTCCATAAAGCTTTACAGACCCCTGAAATTATGGAGGACATGGTTTCGCTTTTACGAAAAAAGACGCTCGCTTCTTGTTACCCCGAGAAAGACTACCATGACCGTGAAGTCTTGCGTGGGCAGGTGTGTGCGCATGTGTGACGTGTGCGAATTGCAGAGCGACGCAGACACACCAACGCACAAGTATAAATGCTCACAACGCGCGTAAGTCACTTGCGTGGGTTACAGCGTCGAGTTGACGCACAAGTATAAATCAGCCTTTACCATGAAACTATAAGACACAGGAGTAGAATGAGGCCTTTCAGTCCATTGAGTCTCTGCCACCATTCCATCACGGCTGACTTAGCATCCCTCTCAACCCCATTCTCCTGTCTTCTCCCAGTAACCCTCAACACCCTTGCTAATCAAGAACCTATCATCCTCTGCCTTTACCCAATGACTTGGCCCGCACAGCAATCAATTCCACAGATTTACTACTCTCTGGCTAAAGAAATTTTTCCTCATCTTGTTCTAAACAACTATCCTTCAATTCTGAGCCTGTGCCCTTGGGTCCTAGAGTGCCACACGATAGGAAACATCCTCTCCACACCCACTTTATCCAGACCTTTCAACATTCAGTAAGGTTCAATAAGATCTCTCCTCATTCTTCTAAACTCCAGTGAGTACAAGCCCATAGTTATCAAACTCTCCTAACGTGTTAACCCTTTCATTCCTGGGATCATTCTCTCTTTTCTTAGATAAGAGGCCCAAAACTGCTCACAATACTCCAAGTGCAGTCTGACAACCTCTCTTCAATCATACGCTTAATAGCCACTTTATTAAGGTACACCTGTACACCTGCTTGTTAAGGCAAATATCTAATCAGCCAATCATGTGGCAGCAACTCAATGCTTAAAAGCATGTAAACATGGTCAAGAAATTTGGTTGTTGTTCAGACTAAACATCAGAATGGGGAAGAAATGTGATCTAAGTGACTTAGATTGTAGAATGATTCCTGGTGCCAGACAGCGTGGTTTGAGTATCTCAGAAACTACTGAGACCTTGAGATTTTCACACACACACAACAATCTCTAGAGTTTACAAAGAATGGTGCATAAAACATCGTGTGTGTGTGTGTGTGTGTGTGTGTGTGTGTGCGCGCGCGTACTTGCAATTGTTCAGTGTACAGGTATAGTATCCAACTACTCTCTCAAGTATTTTGAACAAAATAGTTGAGAGGGAGAGATTTTCTGGGATTATTAATTTTTTCCCTCACTCAGCATCATTTTATTCGGATGAACTGCCCATCACCACGCTGGACTTTGCTGGAGTTTTTTCCCCATTGTGATGCCAACATTACAACAGTTATCACAAAACCCATGAGGCTCTTTGGGATGTTCAAAGTAAATTTATTATCAAAACACATACAGTACTGTGCAAAAGTTTTAGGCACATGTAAAATAAAATTCTGTAAAGTGAAGATGCTTTCAAAAATAATGAAATGAAAAGTTTCTAGCTATCAAAAAAATTACTCTAAGAGGAGTAAACAGTGAAAAACTAAATCGAATCAATATTTGGTGTGACCACACTTTGCCTTTAAAACTGCATCAAGTCTCATAAGCACACTGTCATGCAGTTTAGGAAGAAAATTGGCTGGTAGTTTAATCCAGGCATCTTGGAGAACTGGCTGTAGTTCTTCGGCAGACTTTGGCTGTCTCACTTGCTTTTCTCTTTCCAGGGAGTCCCAGACAGCCTCGATGACATTGAGATCAGGGTTTTGTGGAGGACATACCATCTGAAACAATATAAAAAAATATAGCATGCCTAAGATTTTGCTCGGTACCTACGTACCCGCATATGTGTGCACACACACAAGCACATGCACACACGCGCGCACACGCACGCACATGCACACACGTTCACATAGAGAAAGTCTTGAGCTTCCAATCTGTTAACTCCAGTGGAAGCAGAATATCCATTGGGATTACTTTGAAGGTGAGCAGGCAGGGGGGACATCACTGGCTCCCAGAGGGTTTAAAACAGAACCACTTCTCCAAGTGTGACAGAAGCCGGGTTTGTCAGCACAACCTTGCAGCAAGCAGAGCTGCATCAGCCTGGGTTCAATCCCGACCTTGGGCACTGTCCGTTTTGAGCTGTCACGTTCTTCTAGTTTCCGTGAGGGTTTCCTCTGGGTGCTCTGGTACCCCCCCCCCCCCACCAACTTCCCAACGACATGCGGATTGGTAGGTTAACTGACCACTGTAAGTTGCCCCGAGTGTGAAAGAGAGAATCTGGATGAGCTGTTGAGAATGTGGGAGGATTAACTGGTAAGTAAATGTGCACACAGTATTGGTATTGGTTTTCACACTCAGTGGCCACTTTATTGGGTACACTTTATTGGGTATACCTGCTCATTAATGCAAATATCTAATCATCCAATCATGTGACAGCAACTCACTGCATAAAGGCATGCGGACATGGTCGAGAGGCTCAGTTGTTTTTCAGACAAAACATCAGAATGGGGAAGAAATGTGATCTAAGTGACTTTGACTGTGGAATGGCTGTTGGTGCCAGATGGGGTGGCTTGTGTATGTCAGAAGCTGTTGATCCCCTGGAATTTTTCATGCACAGCAGTCTCTAGAGTTTGAAACATACAAAAAAAAAATTCAGTGAGCAGCCGTGCTGTGGGCAAAAATGCTTTCTTCATGAGAGAGGTCAGAGGAGAATGGCTGAACTGGTTGAAGATGACAGGGTAGTGACAGTAACTCAAATAACTACATGTTACAACAGTGGTGTCTGGAAGAGCATCTCTGAACACACAACACATCAAACCTTGAAGCAGAAGACCACGAACTTACCCTTCAGAGGCCACTTTGGTAGGTACAGGAGGTATCTAATAAAGTGGCTACTGAGTATAGTTGTCTTCTTTACGAAGATACAGTGAAATGCTTGTCTTGCACACTGTGTGTACACGTTATATCATTTCACAGTGCACTGAGGCAGAGCAAGCTGAAGCAACGACCAAAAGCAGAATTGAGTGTAACAGCTACATGTGCAGTGTAGGTAGATAATATGATACAAGAGTTTAATTGTGAGGTTACTTGATGGTTGGGGCAGATTCATTGGTCCAAAGGGACTATGTGAATGTGTGGCTCTTATTGCAGTGGTGTTGAAATCTTCATGGCTTGGGGATGAGCTCGACTGTTTATAAATAAGTGCACTCAGTCTGTGGTGGCTGGTAGCTGTTGTTAACAGATGGAAGTGTCCGGAAGCACAGGAAGGAAACTATTCACAGTACTCTCCGTGTTTCTTCACTGTCCTAACAGCATCTGACTACCAAGGTTCAAAGTTCATTTATTATCTAAGAATGTATAAATAATACAACCTTGAGATTTGTCTGCTTACAGGCAGCCACAGAGCAAGAAATCCAAAGGACCCAATTTTTAAAATTTTTACTAATGAATGTCTCTCTGACAGTGTGGCACTCCCTCAGTACTGTCCCTCTGACGGTGAAGCACTCCCTCGATCCTGTCCCCCCGACAGCGGGACACTCCCTTGGTCTTGTCCCTCCAACAGCGAGGCACTCCCTCAGTCCTGTCCCTCCGACAGTGAGACATTCCCTCAGCACTGTCCCTCTGACAGTGAGACACTCCCTCAGTACTGTCCCTCCGACAGTGAGACATTCCCTCAGCACTGTCCCTCTGACAGTGAGCCACTCCCTCAGTCCTGTCCCTCCAACAGTGAGACATTCCCTCAGTACTGTCCCTCTGACAGTGAGACACTCCCTCGGTCCCATCCCTCAGACAGTGGGACACTCCCTCGGTCCCGTCCCTCCGACGGTGAGACAGTCCCTCAGTACCGTCCCTCTGACAGTGAGACACTCCCTCGGTCCCATCCCTCAGACAGTGGGACACTCCCTCAGTCCCGTCCCTCCGACGGTGAGACAGTCCCTCAGTACCGTCCCTCTGACAGTGAGACACTCCCTCAGTACTGTCCCTCTGACAGTGAGACACTCCCTCAGTATTGTCCCTCCGACAGTGAGACACTCCCTCAGTACTGTCCCTCCTACAGTGAGACACTCCCTCAGTACTGTCCCTCCTACAGTGAGACACTCCCTCAGTACTGCCTTTTGCAAGAGCCTAAGCCTGAGGCCTTGACCTGTGTGGCCAATTCTTACACCTGGCAAATGTAGTACTGGCCATGTCCAGAAACAAATTCCTGAGTGTTTTTTTTTGTTGTCTTAAATGAGAAGTTTGACTTTTCTTTCTGATTAGAAGGTGGAAAGAGAGTCAGCTGAAAATAACATGGTGAGTTTCAAGGTTATAGTTACAATAAAATTTTACTGCGACTTAAAGGAAACCGCAGGCCCGCTGGCTGTGAAATAGGCAGCAGGCCGCCCAGTCCTCATGGTGCTTAACCCCTTCACTCTTATGCTTCATGTTAACACTCTCCTCAGACTGTTGCTTCAAATCTCTACAGTTGAAGCATAACGCTGTTTATTCCCCCTCATTTATTAATCCCTTCTTCACTAACCCTTTCGATTTCCTCCTGGTTCCTGGACATCTTCTCCTCTTCCCTCTAGCTTCATTATACTTTCACCTCCTTCCCTGCTGCAACTTAGTCCCCACGATTCCAAACTTTGCATCAGAATCAGGTTTACTGTCACTGATTTTCGTCATAAAATATGTTGTTTTGCAGCAGCAGTACCGTGCAATACAGAGAATGCATTGTAAAGTACAGTAACAAACTTATATACATAGGCTGCGCAAAAATAGTGTGGTTGTGTTCATGGGTTCATGGACCATACAGAAATATAATGATGGAGCAGAGGAACCTGCTTCTAAAGTGTTGAGTGTGTATCTTAGAACATAAGAAATAGGAGAAGTAGTCGACCATCTGGCCCGTCGAGCCTGCTCCACCATTCAATAAGATCATGGCCAATCTGACCATGGACTCATCTCTGCCTCACTCCCTTTCCCCCATAATCCTTAATTCCCCTACTATGTAAAAATCTATCCAACCTTGTCTTTGCTGAGGTAACCTCCACTGCTTCTTTGGGCAGAGAATTCCACAGATTCATCACTCTTTGGGAAAAGCTGTTCCTCCTCGTCTCCATCCTAAAGCTACTCCCCCGAATCTTGAGGCTATGTTGCCTGGTTCTAGTCTCACTTAGCAGTGGAAGCAACGTTCTTGCCTCTATCTTATCTATCCCTTCCATCATTTTGTTTCTATAAGATCTTCCCTCATTCTTCTGAATTCCAGCGAGTACAGTACCAGGTGACTCAATCACTCAATCTTCAGGATCCTGTACCTCCTCCCTGATAGTAACAATGAGAAGAGGGTGATGGGGATCCTTACTGATGGGTGCCACCTTTCTGAGGCATTGCCTTTTGAAGATGTCCTCGATGCCGTGGAGGCTAGGCCCCGTGATGGAGCTAGTTGAGTTTATAACTTCTGCAGTTTTTACTAGTCTGTGAAGTAGCTCCTCCATACCAGACAGTGATGTAACCAGTTAGAATGATCTCCATGGTACAACTGTAGAAATTTGTTAGAGTCTTTGGTGCCTTGCCAAATTTCCTCAAATTCCTAATGAAATATTGCCACTGGCATGCCTTCTTTGTAATGGCACAATCAGCCAAGGATAGAGCCTCAGAGATAATGACACCTAGGACATTGAAAGTGCTCACCATTTCCACTTAATGAGGACTGGTGTGTGTTCCTTCAACTTCCTCTTCCTGAAGTCCACAATCTTAACCTTTCTTGTAACATTAACCCCTTCTATCCTTTTCACTTCCTTAACCCTTCTTTTCTGCCACTCTCATATGTGGCAGAGCTCTTGGCAACAGCTCGGCTACTGTCTGCACTCTCTGCTCTTGCTTTCTTGCCCTGACCCACCACAAGGACAGAACTACCCTGGTCCTCATCTACTGCCAGGAGACTCTCTGTTCAATAGTCATCTTTCACGATTCTCTTCACCTTCAACAAGATCCCACCACTAAACACAAGGTTCCTGCCCTGCTCATATAGCTTTCCTAAGGGGTCATTCCCTTTCCAATTCCTCATTCCACTCTTCCATTTCCAGAGGTTCTTTGGAAGTTAAGAATGAGGCAAAAAACTTGTTTCTTAAATCTCTTTTATTAACTATTTCAAGACAAACGAGGAACAAAATTAGAGGAGCCATGAAAACAAAAGAAATTGCAGATGTCTTCCACAAAAACCAGTTGAGACTAAAAAAGCAATATTGCAGTGATAACAATTAGCCAATGAAATAGTCAGATTCAGTGACGTGACTCTTGATATTGAAAAGTTCAGAAGCAATTGCACCATAACTACTGGAAAATTCACTAAGTAATGTATATATGGAGGATTCCAGTTAATTGGGAAACATCGGGACCAATACATTTTGGCCCAATTAAGTGGCTGCCTCAATTAGCCAAAGTTTCATGAAAATAGTTAAAAAGGTATAAAAAAAGAAACTAGCATTTAACTGAGTAATAAATTTAATATTTAAATGAAATACAGAACAAATTAGATCACTATCAATACTACTACAGTACTATAAGACTGTGTATAGGTTCTAAATAGATATCAACTGACGAATTCATGCAGTGTACTCTGCCGTGTTCTTTTAATTCACTGTAAGTGAACAAATTCAGCACAGACACCAACTGCAGATAATGGACTGCCTTCATACAATGCTTTCGACAATTGCATCCTCCAAATCTTCGTTTTCATTGTAACATTCAAGGTTATTGCCGATACCTTCAAATTCTTTGTAGTTCCTAACTTGAAGTGGCAAAATGGTTTCATTTTTCACTCCCAGCCATGTCTGGCATCTCCAGACATGAATGCTTGGCACTGCAGTGAGCAAAGCAGTTCCGAATGTCTTGCTGCCTATTTCTTGTCAACTATCATTGACAAAAGTCACTGCCTTTTGAATGCAAACTCACTCAATTGACACAATTTAAAAGTTGTTCACTTTAAGCACAGTGTAGTGTCTCCTCCAGAGATGTCGTCCTTTTTTAAAGAAAGGGGCTTCCCTTCCTCCACCATCAATTCTGCTCTCAAATGCATCTCCCCCATTTCACGCACATCTGCTCTCACCCCATCCTCCCGCCACCCCACTAGGAATAGGGTTCCCCTTGTTCTCACCTACCACCCCACCAGCCTCCGGATCCAACATATAATTCTCTGTAACTTCCGCCACCTCCAATGGGATCCCAGCACCAAGCACATTTTTCCCTCCCTCCCCCTTTCTGCTTTCCGCAGGGATCGCTCCCTACGCGACTCCCTTGTCCATTCATCCTGCCCCATCCCTCCCCACTGATCTCCCTCCCAGCACTTATCCTTGTAAGTGGAACAAGTGCTACATGTGCCCTTACACTTCCTCCCTTACCACCATTCAGGGCCCCAGACAGTCCTTCCAGGTGAGGTGATATTTCGCCTGTGAGTCGGCTGGGGTGATATACTGCGTCCGGTGCTCCCGGTGCGGCCTTCTATATATTTGCGAGACCCGACGCAGACTGGGAGACTGTTTCGCTGGACACCTACGCTCTGTCGGCCAGAGAAAGCAGGATCTCCCAATGGCCACACATTTTAATTCCACATCCCATTCACATTCTGATATGTCCATCCACGGCCTCCTCTACTGTCAAGATGAACCCACACTCAGGTTGGAGGAACAACACCTTATATTCCATCTGGGTAGCCTCCAACCTGATGGCATGAACACTGACTTCTCTAATCTCCGTTAAAGTCCCTCCTCCCCTTCTTACCCCATCCCTTATTTATTTATTTATTTATTTATTTATTCTCTTTCCCCCCCCCCCTTCTTTCTCTCTCTTTTTTCTCCCTCTCTCCCTTTCTTTCTCCCTAGGCCTCCCGTCCCATGATCCTCTCTGTGGAGGCTGTGGAGGCCAAGTTTCTGGATGTTTTCAAGAAAGAGATGGATAGAGCTGTTAAAGATAGCGGAATCAAAGGTTATGGGGAGAAGGCAGGAACTGGATACTGATTGTGGATGATCAGCCATGATCACAGTGAATGGTGGTGCTGGCTCGAAGGGCCGAATGGCCTACTCCTGCACCTATTGTCTATTGTCTCTCCCTTCTCGAGCCTGGTATCCCTTTTGCTAATCAACTTTCCAGCTCTTGGCTCCATCCCTCCCCCTCCTGTCTTCTCCTATCATTTCAGATCTCCCCCTCCCCCTCCCACTTTCAAATCTCTTACTATCTCTTCTTTCAGTTAGTCCTGACGAAGGGTCTCGGCCCGAAACGTAGACTGTACCTCTTCGTATAGATGCTGCCCAGCCTGCTGTGTTCTGCCAGCATTTTGTGTGATGGGCTCAAGTTGGCTTTATGATGAATTTCCTGCCATACATGGCGAAATATTCCATTTCTTTAGTAGTGGGAACGTGTAAATGTGTATATGCTGTTTGTACACTGTATTTAAGTGAAATACTTATGTTTACTTTGTAAAACGTTGTAACTACGGTGTGGGTACATCTAATTCTAATTCATGTGTAGTCTTAAATTAACTGGACTGGACTGTTTTTTTTCTCCCTAGATGCAGCAGGTCATGCACTTTGTGTGAGTTGCTCTGGATTTCCAGCATCTGCAGAATCTCTTGTGTTTAATTCCAGATGAGATTGAAATCTCACTCTTTAATAACATTACAAACATCTGACCGTGTTTGGAAAGAATGAATCCTTTGGAGGCTCAATGGATGATTGCAGAAAGATGAAAAAGCAAATAACATCAGAAGGGTTTACTAGGCTGCTGAGGTATCTTCGTGGTAGGACCCTGATGAAGTTTCTGGTGTCAGTTTCAGCTGCCTCACTTTGCCAGGGGCCTCACACATCCATATTACAGGACCCGAGACGAAATTCCCAGACTCTCTGAGCTCTTGCATTGAATGGCAAGGAAGGACTGACCACGGGGAAGTTGTGGGATTTGGGCCTGGGGAAAGGCGTAGGCTGGTGGTTACATATGAGGAACCAAGGTCAAAGCCAAAATCCTGATTCCACCACCATACCTGGCAACATGTTCCAGCACCAAACACTCTGAGTATAAAAATAACTTGCCCCACACATCTCTCTTAAACTCCCTCCACCTCACCTTAAAGCTAAGCCCTTTATGACATGTCTACACTTTTATTTACCCATTGTTTAAGTTAGCCCTTTCTAAACACTCCTGCTTGAAGCTTCACTCTCAAAAGCCCCCGTCCCTTCATCTTCCCCCTTCCTCTGCAGGGTCTCAGCCCGAAACACCGACTGTTTATTTCCCTGAAGCTACCTGACCAGCATGTTGTGTGTGTTGCTTAAGACTTCCAGCATCTTCAGAATCCCTTGTGTTTAGGAAATACTGGGCTTCTTTTCTTGAGCGAGAGAAGGCTGAGGAATGGACTGACCTTAAAGATTGTGAAAGGGTGTAAATAAAGAGAATGTTTTCCCTCCTACGAGTCTCTAACAGCAGGGATCAAGTAGACAAAGTCAATAATAAATGCAGCAAAGACTTCTGTAGTACTGTTTTACACAGGGAGCAGAACTTTCTTGTATAATGAGGGATTAACGATAGATATTCCATTTATGAGACGCAGTATGAGGACCTGAGGGAGAAAGGCACAGAGAAAGGCCTTTAAAGACTACCTCTCACCACCCCAGTGTCGCTATCTTCCCTCATCTTTCTCATACCATAAGACATAGGCCATTCAGCCCATAGAGTCTGTGCCATCATTCAATCATAGCTGGTTGATAACCCCTCTCAACCCCATTCAGTTGCTTTCTCCCCAAAACCTCTGGTGCCCTTCCTTACTGAGAGCCTATTAACCACCACTTTGAATATACCCAATGACTCGGCCTCCACAGATGTCTGCGGCAATGAATTCCATGGGTTCACCGCCCCTGGCTGAAGAAATTCCTCCTCATCTCTGTTCTAGAGGAATGTCCCTCAATTCTGAGACTGTGCCCTCTGGTCCTAGACTCCCTCACTATCGGAAATATCCTTTCCACGTCCATTCTGTCCAGGCCCTTCAATATCTGGCAGGTCTCAATAAGATTCCCCCTCATCCTTCTAAACTCCAGCGAGTACAGACCCAGAGCTCATCGCACATTAACCCTTTCATTCCCAGGATCATTCTCTGGACCCTCGACGAAGCCAGCACATCTTTGCCTAGAGAAGGGGCCCAAATCTACTCGCAATATCCAGCTGCAGTCTGGCCAATGTCTTATAAAGCCTCAGCATTACATCCTTGCTTTCATATTCTAGTCCGCTCAAAATGAATGCTGATATTGCATTTGTCTTCCTTACCATCGACTCAACCTGCAATTTAATCTTTAGGGAATCCTGCACGAGGACTCCCAAATCCCTGCTTTCTGAATTTGCTCTCCATTTAGAAAATAGTCTACACCTTTATTCTTTTCACCAAAACACATGATCATACCTTCCTTACACTGTTTGCCATCTGCCACTTCTTTGCCCATTCTAATCTGTCCAGCTCCCACATTTTCCCTGTGACCATATGGGTTTCCTCTGCTACTCTGGTTTCTGTCTGTATCCCAAAGGGAACATCATCAGGAACCACAACCACCCAGCTCATACTCTTTTCTCGCTGCTGCCATCGGGAAGGAGGTACAGGAGCCTCAGAGCTCACAACAGCAGGTTCAGGAACAGTTCTTACCCCTCAATCACCAGGCTCTTGAACCAGAGGGGGATAACTTCACTCAACTTCACTCGTCCCATCACTGAACTGTTCCCACAACCCATGGCCTCACTTTCAAGGACTCTTCATCTCATGTTCTCAATACTTATTGCTTATTTATTTATTATTATTATTTCTTATTTTTCTCTTGTATTTGCACAGATTGTTGTCTTTTGCACGCTGCCTGTCCTGTTGGGTGTGGTCTTTCATTGATTCTGTTATGTTTCCTAGATTTATTGAGTTTGCCCACAAGAAAAGGAATCTCAGTGTTGTGTACGATGGCATACATGTGCTTTGATAATAAATTTACTTTGAACTTTAACTGACCACTGTAAGTTTTCCCGACAGTGCAGGTGAGCAGTAGAAACTGTGGGGACTGATGAGCTTGTGGGGAGAACACAAACCGAGGTTAACACAGGATCCGGGTATACGGGTGACTGATGACCTCCCTCTGTCTCTCTGTGTCTCTGTGTTTCTGTCTGTCTGTCTGTCTCTCTGTGTCTCCGTGTCTCTGTCTGTCTGTCTGTCTGTCTCTCTCTCTCTGTCTCCATGTTTCTGTCTGTCTGTCTGTCTGTCTGTGTCTCCGTGTCTCTGTCTGTCTGTCTGTCTCTCTCTCTCTCTGTCTTTCTGTGTCTCCATGTCTTTGTCTCTCTGTGTCTTTCTCTCTCTGTCTCTGCGTGTGTGTGTGTGTGTGTGTGTGTGTGTGTGTGTGTGTGTCTGTATCTCTCTCTCTCTGTCTCTCTGTGTCTACCTCTCTCTGGCTCTATGTGTCTATGTCTGTGTGTCTGTCTGTCTGTCTGTCTGTCTCTCTCTGACTCTATGTGTCTCTTTATGTCTCTCTGTCTCTGTGTGTGTGTCTCTCTTTCTCTCTCTCTGTCTCTATGTGTCTCTCTTTATGTCTGTCTGTGTGTCTCTCTCTATGTATCTCTGTGTGTGTGTGTGTGTGTGTGTGTGTCTCTTGTCTGTCTGTCTGTCTCTCTCTCTGACTCTATGTGTCTCTTTGTGTCTCTCTGTCTGTGTGTGTATCTCTCTCTCTCTCTCTCTCTCTCTCTCTCTCTGTCTATCTCCCTGTATCTCTGTCTCTCTGAATCAAAATCAGAATCAGGTTTATTATCACCAGCATGTGACGTGAAATTTGTTAACTTAGCAGTGGCAGTTCAATGCAATACATAATCTAGCAGAGAGAGAAAAAATAATAATACATAAAATATTCAAAATTAATGATAAATAAATAAGTAAATCAATTACAGTATACGTATATTGAATAGATTAAAAATGTGCAAAAAACAGAAATACTGTATATTTTTTAAAAAATGAGGTAGTGTCCAAGGGTTCAACGTCCATTTAGGAATCGGATGGCAGAGGGGAAGAAGCTGTTCCTGAATCACTGAGTGTGTGCCTTCAGGCTTCTGCACCTCCTTCCTGATGGTAACAATGAGAAAAAGGCAAGTCTTGGGTGCTGGAGGTCCTTAATAATGGATGCTGCCTTCCTGAGACACCGCTCCCTGAAGATCCTGGGTACTTTGCAGGCTAGTACCCAAGATGGAGCCGACTAGATTTACAACCTTCTGCAGCTTCTTTTGTCTCTGTCTCCCTGTATCTCTGTCTCTCTGCATCTCTGTGTGTCTCTCTCTGCCTTTATATGTCTGTCTGTCTGTCTGTTTGTCTCTCCTCAACTCTTGGGAACCCCATTTCAGAAAAATAACGTAATTCTGGTTAGTGTTCCCAGAGCAATACTGAGGGGGTGGCACACGCTCAGATGAAAGGCTGCATTGTCAACCAATATACAATATATCATTCAACCAACATCACAAACCGCCTGGCGACTTCCACAATGCTTTTTGTGGAATCTTGCTGTGCAGTGACTACCTCTCAGAAATTACTTTGTTGGTTAACACACATAAAATGTTGGAGGAACTCAGCAGGTCAGCCAGCCTCTATGGAGGGGAATAAACAGTTGCAGTCTCAGACCAAAACATTGATTGTTTATCTCTCTCCATTGATGCTGCCTGACCTGCTGAGTATCTCCAGCATTTGGCGTTTCTCAGAATTTCCAGCATCTGCAGAATTTCTTGTGTCTGTAATACAATAATATGAGGCCCTTTTAGCCACTCGTGAGACCACACTTGGAGTATTGTGTGCAGTTTTGGGTTCCTTATTTTTGAAAGGATATACTGATATTGGAGAGAGTTCAGAGAAGATTCACAAGAATGACTCCAGGAATGAAAGGGTTACTGTATGAGGAACGTCTGGCAGCTCTTGGGCTGTATTCCCTGGAGTTCAGGGGAACGAGGGGGGAATCTCATAGAAACATTCGGAATGTTAAAAGGCCTGAACAGATTAGAAACATAGAAACATAGAAAACCTACAGCACAATACAGGCCCTTTGGCCCACAAAGCTGTGCCGAACATGTCCTTACCTTAGAAATTACCTTGGGTTACCCATAACCCTCTATTTTTCTAAGTTCCATGTACCTATCCAGGAGTCACTTAAAAGACCCTATCGTATCCACCTCCACCACCGTCGTCAGCAGCAATCACCACTCTCTGAGTAAAAAACTTACCCCTGACATCTCCTCTGTACCTACTTCCAACACCTTAAAACTGTGCCCTCTCGTGCTAGCCATTTCAGCCCTGGGAAAAAGTCTCTGACTATCCACACGATCAATGCCTCTCATTATCTTATATACCTCCATCAGGTCACCTCTCATCCTCCGTCGCTCCAAGGAGAAAAAGCCGAGTTCACTCAACCTATTCTCATAAGGCATGCTCCCCAATCCAGGCAACATCCTTATAAATCTCCTCTGCACCCTTTCTATGGTTTCCACATCCTTCCTGTAGTGAGGCGACCAGAAATGAGAACAGTATTCCAAGTGGGGTCTGACCAGGGTCCTATATAGCTGTAACATTACCTCTCAACTCTTAAACTTAATCCCACGATTGACGAAGGCCATCCCATGATTGATTAGATATGACAAGGTTATTTCTCATGATAGGGGAGTCTAGGACAAGAGGGCATTACTTCAGGATTGAAGGACGTCCATTTAGAACAGAGATGCAGAGAAATTACTTTAGTCATACGTTGGTAAATCAGTGGAATTTGTTGCAACAAGGCAAAGTCACTGGGGGCATTTAAGGCAGAGATTGATAGGTTCTTGATTAGCCAGGGCATCAAAGGGTATGGAGAGAAGGCAGGGGAGTGGGGATGACTGGAAGAATTGGACCATGAATGAATGATGGAACAGACTTGATGGGCTGAATGGCCTGCTTCTGCTCCTATATCTTATGGTCTATATTGGATGTTTTTGGGGGCATTTTCAAGCTTCTTATATAACAATAGAGGCTTCTTAGATATATAACAATCAGATATATAATCAGTCAAAATATATAACTATTCTTTCTCTAAGAGTCAATGAATGTTTATTGCACCGGTGTTGCTAAGAGCCAGCAGACTTGGTAATGATATTAATGTAAGCACAAGAGGAGCAGATGTTGGAAATTCAGAGCGCCACACGCAGAATGCTGGAGGAATTCAGCAAGTCAGGCAGCATCTATGGAGGGGAATAAACAGTCGACATTTCAGGCCAAGACCCTTCATTGGGACTGGGAAGGAAAGGTACCGAAGCCAGAATGAAGACAAAGGTAGAGACATGCTTTGTTTATCACGTGTATATTGAGACGTCCGGCGAAATGCATCGCTCGCATCAAATCAAATCAGTGAGGATTGTGCTGGGCAGCCTGCAAGTGTTGCCACACTCCCAGCGCCAACAGAGCACGCCCACAACTCACTAACCCTAACCGTACATCTTTGGACTGTGGGAGCACCTGGAGGAAACCCACGCGGTCACAGGGAGAACGTACAACCTCCTTAGGGGCAACGTCGGAAATCGAACCCCAATCTCACAGCTGCTGCCGTAAAGCAATTATCCTAACCGTCTGCCTCCCTGTCGTCTTCAATGAGAAAGTCGAGGAGGGGAAAGAATAAGGAGGGAGGGGAGAGAAATTACCGGAAGTTAGAGACGCCTCAGTTTAGAGGTCATCCAGACGGAATGTGAGGGGTTTCCCCTGCACCTGAGTTTGGCCTCAACACTGCAGTAGGGGAGGCTGTGGATGGTCATGTCAGAACAGGAATGGGAAGTCAAGACGAACATGACGTGAGCATTAGAGATTCTGCTGGAAATCCAGGGTAACATACACACACGTTGCTGGAGGGACTCGGCAGGTCAGGCAGCATCTGTGGTAATGAATAAACAGTCGACATTTTGGGCCAAGTCCCTTCTTCGGGACTGAGAAGGAAGAAGGAGATGCCAGGATAAAGAGGTGGGGGGGAGGGAAAGGAGGCTAACTGGAAGGTGATAGGTGAAGCTCGGTGGGTGGGAAAGGTCAAAGGCTGGAAGGAGGACCCTGATAGGAGAGGAGAGTGAACAATCAGAGAAAGGGAAGGAGGAGAGGACCCGGGGGTGATAGGCAGGTGAATTCTGCTCCTTAGAGGTATAAAGCTGAATTATTCAATATATTCAAGGCCAAGATTTTTTTGTTTTTGAGAATTAAAGATTTAAAAATTTTAGATCACATCAACCATGAGCAGAGGTAATTCTATTCATTTATTTAGAGACACAGTGCGAGATAGACCCTTCCGGCAGACGCTGGAAATCCAGAGCAACACACACAAAATGCTGGAGGAGCTCAGCAGGTCAGGCAGCATCCGTGGAGCGGACGGAATAAAGTGCCGATGCTTCATGCTGAGACGGCCTCATCGGGATATTAATGTACACCGTGACAAGGCAATGCAGAGGGTCAATTCTGAGGCCAGTTTTCTGCAACCCAGCAAGTTGCTCACTCAAAGCTGTTTTTTTTTCCTTTTGTTCACCAAGAAAATGATTTTAGAGGCAACATAATGCCTAGGTTTTGGATAATTGTACTGCTGGAGGTGAAACGTTTGCGGCAGGAAGCAATTAAAGCTTATTTTGTTGCGGCATTTCTTAATTCATTTCTAAAAACAGCAAGGCCCCTTGTGTTTTTGTCTGTGGTGTCGAGCCTGGTGAGAAGGCTCAGCCAGCGCTCTCTCCACAGGACGTCCTGCCCCAGCCTGTCTGTCAGCCTGATTCGGTGCTAACCCAATCACTAACACTGTCGCGGTGGCAAGTTTGCTATCCCATTTTTCAGTTTGCGTGATGATGAATTGAATGTGGACACGTATGTTGACCCTTAATACATAGGAGGCCACTTGGCCCGTTGGATCTATACTGGCTGCCAGCAAAGCAGTCCAATCAATCCCATTCCCCCTGTACCCCTGGTACGTATTTCTTCTCACTTGCCCTGTTGATCTTGCTACCTATGCACAAATAACCGATTACACTACCATTGGTACGTGCGAGGAAACGAGGAAAACTGTTCAGAGAACAGCAGGCTTCACAGTTCCTGGGCACCGACGTCCCAGAGGGTTTACCCTGGGCCCAACACATTGATGCAGTCACGAACAAGGCAAACCAGTGACTCTACTTCGCTCCGAGTTTGAGGCGATCCGGAACGTCGCCAAGGATTCTTGCAACTTCCTGCAGATGCGCTGGGGAGAGCGTTCTGATGGGTTGCATCGTGGCCTGGTACGGCAGCCCCAATGCACAGACTTGCAAGAGACTGCAGAAGGGTTGTAGAATCAGCCAACGCCATCTGGGGCACAACCCTCCATCAATGACACCTCCAGGAGGAGGCGCCTTGAGGTGTCATCCATCAGTAAGGATCCTCACTATCCGGAAAGTTCCCTGTTCCTGCTACCACAATCAGGGAAGAGGTGCAGAAGCCCGAAGACCCACACTCGACAACCTCTCCCCCTCCGCCATCAGATTTCTGAACCGTCAATGGACACTACCTCACTAATCTTCTTTTGCACTATTTCCTCCTTTTTTTCGTTTATTTATTTAAGATTCAAAAAGTTTAAAGTATATTGGTGATCAAACTATGTATGCAGTATACAACTCTGAAATTCATCTTCCCACAGACAGCCCACAAAGCAAAGAAAACTATTCAAAGAAAAAAAAATCAGCCCCTCGCCACACAAAAAAAAACAAATTGCGCAAACAGCCACAAAAATAAAACAAGCAAGAAACACAGAATAGGAAACAGTCCAGGGGTACTCAGTTCAGCCCAGTATTCGTTATCTGCAGGC
Organism: Mobula birostris; assembly: GCF_030028105.1. NCBI lineage: Eukaryota > Metazoa > Chordata > Chondrichthyes > Myliobatiformes > Myliobatidae > Mobula > Mobula birostris. Next base: position 11,087,317 of record NC_092380.1, on the reverse strand, counting down.
TGCTCCGATTCAAAATCACCCAAAATGGTCGTCGTTATGTCGGGGACCGTGCTGCTGCTGTAAAGAACACATATCCCATGACACGCGTCGTGGTAACAAACCCGGTTCTAGTTCTGTTTGCAGCGCCAGAGGTCGGGATTGAACTCGGGTTGCCAGAGCGGTGAAGTAGCAGCACTACCCGCTGCACCATCGTGTGAGTTAGGTCCCATTACAGCACGGGGAACTGGTCCTTCAGCCCATAGGATTGTTTCAGTCGTAACCGTGCATTCTGCTGTTTTTGTTAACCTTTTGTACCACCTCAATACATGACCATCCAGTGTGGAGGGGCTGCTCCACAGGATATGAAAAAGCTGCAGTAAGTTGTAAGCTCAGCAAGCTTCTCCGTGGGCACTAGTCTCCCCGGCACCCAGGACACCTTCAAAAGCTGATGCCTCAAAAAGGCAGCATCCATAATTAAGGACCTCCATCACCCAGGACATGCTCTCTTCTCATTGCTACCATCAGAGAGGAGGTACGGGATCCTGAAGACACACACTCAACATTTCAGGAACAGCTTCTTCCCCTCCACCATCATATTTCTTTGAACCCATGAACACTACCTTATTATTTTCCCCATCGTCCAGGACATGCTCTCTTCTCATTGTTACCATCAAGGACGAGGTACAGGAGCCTGAAGACACACACCCAGTGTTTCAGGAACAACTTCTTCCCCTCTGTCACCACATTTCTGAATGGACATTGAACCCATGAACCTTATCTCAGTATTTTCCCTCTTTTTTTGCACTACATATTTAATTTAACGTTTTATATACATTCCTTATTGTAATTTATAGTTTTTATTATTATGTATTGCAACAAATTTCACAACATATGCCAATGATATTAAACCTGATTCTGATTATGTACGACATGAAATGTTCACATGGCATACAAAGAGAAGGTTTTTTTAAACTGTATCTCAGTACATGGCAATAATAAATCAATTTTGTCTATTATTTAAAACGTGCTTTTTGTTTTACGGAAACTTGGCTATCCAGATGCAGCGATACGTCTGGCTGGCTTCACAATTCACCGCCAAGACTGGACTGCTGAGTCTCTCAAAGGCACAGGAGGTGGAGTGTGGTTTATGATCAACTCCTTGTGGTGTACGAGTGTGACGGTGCTGTCCCAGTCCTGCTCACCTGACCTGGAGCATCTCGCCATCAAGTGCAGTCCATTTTACCTGCCGCGCGAGTTTTCAGCCATAATCTTGGTAGCGGTGTACATCCCATCTCAAGCCCATGTCGAACAGGCGATAGATGAACTGAGCAACGTAATCAACAGACATGAAACGGCGCACCCTGATGCCTTCCCTATCATTATGGGCTATTTTAGCCGGGCCAGCTTGAAAAAAATGCTGGAAATCTGAAATAAAAACACTACGCACTACCGTCAACTTGGATTGTGTTTTTTGCACTAATGCCTTGTTTTGCACTATTTTGTGTAATTTATACATAATTCATGTTCTATTTGTTGTCTGAGTGTACGTACCTGAGAAGCTGCTGCAAGCAGTTTTTCATAGAACCTCACTGTATTTGTAAGCATGATAATAACCTCGACTAGACAGCTTGTCTTGTCTTGATTTCCTTTCCTCCGGCAGGCGGATGAATTCAGTCATAATTTTATTTTGATTTTGACTTTTGTTGGGATACGGGACAGTAACAGACCCTTTCAGCCCTATAAGATTGTGTCAGCCAATTAGTTATTAACTTAAAAAAAAAATTCTCAGCTCAAGCTGGTAAAACCTGAGCTGCGGGCATAGCCAAGTACACTCATTTCTCAACTGCTAGGAACTTTCTGACTATTCTAGTGGTGTTTAGTATTGAGGCTTTCTGGAGATTTACATAAATATTGCTGTGTAGCCCTAATTGTTTAATGGTATTGTGTAGTGCCTTTGGGGTGATACCAGTTGTGGATATTATTATTGGGACAATGTATACCCTGTTCATGTTCCATAGTCTTTCGATTTCCTCTTTTAATTCAGCATATTTCTGGTGTTTTTCACTTAATGATTCCTGTAAGTTATGTGTGTTTAGAATGGTTATATCTAATAAGTAAGTTGTTCTTGCTGGTTTAACCTGTATTATTATATCTGGAAGGTTGTTATGGATTGTCCTATCTGTAATAACGGGTCGGTCATAATTATTATTATTATTGAGATACAGTGCGCAATAGACCCTTCCAGCTCTTTGACCCACACCACCCAGTAACCCTCCAATTTAACCCTAGCCAAGTCACGGGACCATTTACAATGACTAATTACCCCACCAACCAGCACGTCATTGGATTGTGGGAGGAAACCAGAGCACCTGGAGGAAACTTACAGAGTCACAGGGAGAAAAAGATTCCGGGGTCAATATCACAAATGACCTGACTTGGTCCAACCAAGCAGAGACCACTGCCAAGAAGGCCCACCAGTGCCTTTACTTCCTGAGAAAGCTAAAGAAATTTGGCCTGTCCCCTAAAACCCTCACTAATTTTTATAGATGCACCATAGAAAGCATTCTTCTAGGGTGCATCACAACCTGGCATGGAAGTTGTCCTGTCCAAGACCGGAAGAAGCTGCAGAAGATCGTGAACACAGCCCAGCACATCACACAAACCAATCTTCCATCCTTGGACTCACTTTACACCGCACGCTGTCAGAGCAGTGCTGCCAGGATAATCAAGGACACGACCCACCCAGCCAACACACTTTTCATCCCTCTTCCCTCCAGGAGAAGGCTCAGGAGCTTGAAGACTCGTACGGCCAGATTTGGGAACAGCTTCTTTCCAACTGTGATAAGACTGCTGAAAGGATCCTGACCCAGATCTGGGCCGTACCCTCCAAATATCCGGACCTGCCTCTCAGTTTTTTTTGCACTACCTTACTTTCCATTTTCTATTTTCTATTTATGATTTATAATTTAAATTTTTAATATTTATTATCGATTTGTACTCCAGGGAGCGGGACGCGCAGAATCAAATATCACTGTGATGATTGTACGTTCTAGTATCAATTGTTTGGCGACAATAAAGTATATATAAACTCCTTATAGTCAACGGCGGGAATAGCACCCAGGTCACCTGTACTTTAAAGTGTTGTGCTAACCATTATGCTACCGTGCCATCCCAACTACACCCACGTGACGAATTACCCTACCAATCTGTACGTCTTTGGAACGTGGGAGCAAACCAGAGCACCCAGAGAAAACCCACGTGGACATGGAAGAGCATACAAACTCCTTGCAGGCACTGGTGGAATTGAACCCGGGTCACTAGCATTACACAGTCTGGTGGTTTCATGCCCATTGAACCTAACCCTTTCCATTTAACTTTGGTTGAATTTCCTCATCAGCTGGGTTCAGAACTCACCACTCTGTCCAACCATTTGGGTGCTTGGATTTCTAGTTCAGTAAAATGGTTCTTACTACTCAACATCTTCCTCCAAAGAGAAGAGCAGCAATCTCACGGAACATGGTGCCAGGAGGGAACAGTTCATCCCCTCACCTATCAATAAAACCTCCCTACCATTGATGCTCTCCGTAAGTCTGCAACTTGGCTAACTTTGGAAGCACAAGAGGCTGCAGGTACTGGAATCTGGAGCAACACACAAAAATCTGGAGCAACTCTGGGGATCTGGCAGCATCTTTAATGGGACCAATCCAGACGAAGGGTCTCAAATCGAAGCATCAGCTGCCCATCTCTCCCCACAGATGTTGCCTGATCTGTTGAGTTCTTCCAACTTTCCGTGGGCTGCAATTGGTCAACAATTGTCCTGTGTGAGCTCGCTGTGTCCGTGCCAGAATATATGGTGATACTTGCGGTTTGCCCCCAGCATATCTTTAGGTTGTGTTGGTTGTGAAGGCAAACAGCACATGTCATTGTATGTTTCCATATATCTGTTCGTCCATTATGTGCCGTGTTGGATGACGTGAGCAATCATGGTCTTTCCATGACTATTCTTGGCAAATTCTTCTACAGAAGTGCTTTACCATTGCCTTCTTCTGGGAAGTGTCTTTACAAGATGGGTGACTCCAGCCATTGTCCATGCTCTTCAGAGAATGTCTGCCTGGAGTCAGTGGTCACGTAGCCAGGACTTGTGATACACACCAGCTGCTCATACGACCATCCACCACCTGTTACCGTGGCTTCACGTGACCCTGATCATGGGGATAAGCAGGTGCTACATCCTGCCCAAGGCTAGCAGAGGGAAAGAGTGCCTTACACTTCCTTTGGTAGAGACGTACACCACCCTGCCACCCATGTTCGATGGATAAGTGATAAATAAACAAGTGAATCTGATCTGAGTCCTCATCTGACATAGGTCGATGGGAGGGCGCAGGCTCTTGACTGAAGGTTTACAACTTTATCTCCACACTTTGTTATGTGGATAAGTTGGGAACAACCTGAAAGTGTCACCATACATTCTGGCACCAACCACACAGGACACTCTATCAAGGGGAATTGTTGCTTGCTTGCTGGCAAGAATATTCAAAGTTCAAGGTAAATTTATTGCTGAAGTACAATATAAGATTCAGCATATATAAGATTCATTTTCTTGCATGTATTCACAATAGAACAAAGAAATACCATAGAATCAACGAAAAACCACACACAGACTGACAGATAACCAATGTCCAAAAGTGGGTAGGTGAAGGCAAAACTCCTCCCTGCACCTTGTTTGGGCGCATCGGGACGGCAAACTTGCTGTTTCTTTAGCGTTTGTCTGCTCTACCAGGCAGACTTGCTAGCTCGGCCTCAACCAGCACAGATGGAAAACGTGCGAGATGCCGGCCAGATCAGAACCCGGGACTTCTCGCTCTGAAATCCAGTGCGGACACCAGTGCACCACTGGTACAGACAGTCAAATGAAGGCATCTGTTCAAATTAGATTAGATTATGAGGACACGCAGTCCTCTTTTATTGTTATTTAGTAATGCATGCATTAAGAAATGATACAATGTTCCTCCAGTGTGATATCACAGAAATACAAGACAGACCAAGACTGAAAAACTGACAAAAACCACATAATTATAACAGATAGTTACAACAGTGCAAAGCAATACCATAATTTGATAGAAGGACAGACCATGGGCATGGTAAAAAAAAGTCTCAAAGTCTCTCGAAAGTCCCATCATCTCACGCAGACGGTAGAAGGAATAAACTCTCCCTGCCATGAGCTTCCAGCATCGCAAACTTGCCGATGCAGCATTCTGGAAGCACCCGACCACAGTCCGACTCTCAGTCCGTCCGAAAACTTCGAGCCTCTGACACCGAGCACCAAGTACCATCTCTGCCGAGCGCTTCGACCCCATTCCCGGCCGCCAGCAACAGGCAAAGCCGAGGATTTGGGGCCTTCCCTCCGGAGATTCTCGATCGCACAGTAGCAGCGGCAGCGAACCAGGCATTTCAGAAGTTACTCCAGATGTTCCTCAGTGCTTCTCACATCTGTCTCCATCAAATCAGGATTGTGCATGGCCCCCTATTTAATAAATACGATACCATTTCACTGGAGAGGCCGCGTGCACTGCATCGCGCCACCATCTTCTCCTCCCTCCTTAGCAAAAATGCAAAAAAACTCAATAATAAATAGATAATACTGAGAACATGAACTGTAGAGACCTTGAAAGTGAGTCCCTAGGCCGCTCAATTAGTTTAGTGTTGAGTTGAGTGAAGTTATCCACGCTGGTTCAGGAGCCTAATGGTTGGAGAGTAATAACTGTTCCTGAACCTGGTGGCATGGGACCTGGGTCCCCTGTATCTCCTTCCCGATGGCAGCAGTGAGAAGAGAGCCTCGATGTTGGGGATTGTTGATGATGGAGGCTGCTTGTGACAGTACTCCTCACAGATGTGCTCAGTGGTGGGGGAGGGAGAGTAACCATCACTTTTTGTGGGATTTTCCATTCTCGGGCATTGCTGTGATACCAGGTCATGATGCAACCAGTCAGGAAACTCCCCACTGTGCACCTAGCAAAGTGCGCAAGTCCAGTTGAAATCATAGCGTTAGCACGGTCAGGTCCTGTGGTCTCCCCTGCTTACTGAGGGAGAGTGAGGGAGGTCGAGAAGAACGGTTCGAAAATTGGGGTTATCATTTGGATCTGCTTCCTGTCCACTTACTGTCCGCCATCTTATCCAGCCTGTGGTTTCCCTGTTAACCCTTCTTCCTGAAACTGTCCTCATACTGGGACCAGAACCAGGCTCAGAACAGAAGCCAAGCTTTAGAGATGAGGTTGGGGATGGCCACAATGCAGTTAGAGTGAGCCGAGAACAATTTTATTGCCCTGGTCAGACATAACTGGGGTATAAGTTCCATAAGTTTGCTTCTTGCAGCAGCAGCACAGTACAATCATAAATTCCATAAACTTGAATTAACATAAATTATACATAACTTACACAACACAATAAATAAAAATAGTATGTCATTAGCGCAAGCTGAGGGAAATATAGTCTGAGGTATAATTAAAGAGATTAGCTTTTATTTGTTACATGTACATCAAAACATACAGTGAAATGTGTCATTTGCATCAAATCCAATCAGTGAGGATTGTGCTGGGCAGCCTGCAAACGCTGCTGCACTTCCAAGTCCAACATGGCATGCCCACTACTTACTAGCCCTTACCCGTAGGTGTTTGGACTGTGGGAAGAAACCAGAGCACCCAGAGGAAACACACACAGTCACGGGAAGAACAGGCAACGGTAGGAATTGGACTCCAATCAGTGCCCGCCGGAGCTGTATTAGCGTTACACTAATCACTATGCTACCTCAGGGCTTTCCACGTCAGCTTGAGAGCCTGACAGCAATGGGGAAGAAACTATTATTGAACTTTGAGGTGTGGGTCTTCAGGCTCCCGTACCTCCTGACTGATGGAGGCAAAGAGAGGAGGGGAAGGCCCAGACAGTGAGGGTCCTTATTGGTAAATGTCACCTTCCTGAGACAACTGATGTCCTCGGTGGTGGGGAGAACTGTATCTGTGATGTAAGGGATTGAAAGGATAAAATCCTATCCTTTTCATCTGATTTTCCATAACAGAAAAAGATAGCTGAGTTAGAAGATTGCACAAGATGTATCTTGGGATATTATTTCAATGCTCGTTCAAAATCGTTTACATTACATCATGCACAGAGGAACAATACACGTTATATAAGAACTCCACATCCTTTCGGCTTATGCCCTCGTTTAAAACTGTGCTTTTGGTCATTGCAATTTAAAATAATCGTTTGCACTCCACCATACTGTGGCTCCATCCACCAGCAAGACCCTGTTCCAAAATAAAATCAGAACATGGCTAAAACAAAAACATCAGTCTCCTAATCTTAGTACGAAAGCTGAAATTTGAATGACTTACTCCACAACAGAACAGACGTCGATCTCCGCCAAACTGACACTCTGTGTGTTCCTGAAGGTACCCAGTGCTCCCCGTTGAAATCAATTAAGCCGCTTTAATTTGTGAATATTGGTACCTGATTGGTTGCAGTGTGCATTATGAAGATCCCAATACTGATCTGACTTGCTTCTTGGTAATCAGTGTCTCTCTGGGATCTGAAGGTTGTAGTGCTGTGCTTTGATACTGTACTGAGGGAGAACCCACACTGTCATTGCTGCTCCTTCAAGGGCTGCTGTAACCTGGTGCAAGGCGCTGAAGGAGCACGAAAGGCCGAGCAGCATCTGGCGGAGGCAAAGAGATCGTCAGGATCTTGGGTGAGAGAGAACATGTTACAGTGGAGGAACAGGATTGATGGGAATGCGTAGACACGAGGGGTTGAATGGTACGGTGAGGCAGCTAAAAGAGCTATTGCCTCACAACACCTGGGACCCGGGGTTCAATCCTAACCTCGGGACCTATCTGTGCGGAGTTTGCACGTTCTCCCGGTGACCGTGTGGGTCTCCCCCAGGAGCTCCAGTTTCCTCCCACATCCCAGATATGTGTGGTTTGGAAGGTTAATTGCTCGCCATAAATTATAGGTGAGTTGGAGAAACAAGCGTAACAAAAAATATTTTTGGAATCAGAACCAGTGGATGTGGTATATTTGGATTTTCAAAAGGCTTTTGACAAGGTCCCACACAGGAGATTAATGTGCAAACTTAAAGCACACGGTATTGGGGGTAAGGTATTGATGTGGATAGAGAATTGGTTGGCAGACAGGAAGCAAAGAGTGGGAATAAACGGGACCTTTTCAGAGTGGCAGGCAGTGACTAGTGGGGTACCGCAAAGCTCAGTGCTGGGACCCCAGTTGTTTACAATATATATTAATGACTTAGATGAGGGAATTAAATGCAGCATCTCCAAGTTTGCGGATGACACGAAGCTGGGCGGCAGTGTTAGCTGTGAGGAGGATGCTAAGAGGATGCAGGGTGACTTGGATAGGTTAGGTGAGTGGGCAAATTCATGGCAGATGCAATTTAATGTGGATAAGTGTGAAGTTATCCACTTCGGTGGCAAAAACAAGAAAACAGATTATTATCTGAATGGTGGCCGATTAGGAAAAGGGGAGGTGCAACGAGACCTGGGTGTCATTATACACCAGTCATTGAAAGTGGGCATGCAGGTACAGCAGGCGGTGAAAAAGGCGAATGGTATGCTGGCATTCATAGCAAGAGGATTTGAGTACAGGAGCAGGGAGGTACTACTGCAGTTGTGCAAGGCCTTGGTGAGACCACACCTGGAGTATTGTGTGCAGTTTTGGTGTCCTAATCTGAGGAAAGACATCCTTGCCATAGAGGGAGTACAAAGAAGGTTCACCAGATTGATTCCTGGGATGGCAGGACTTTCATATGATGAAAGACTGGATGAACTAGGCTTATACTCGTTGGAATTTAGAAGATCGAGGGGGGATCTGATTGAAACGTATAAAATCCTAAAGGGATTGGACAGGCTAGATGCAGGAAGATTGTTCCCGATGTTGGGGAAGTCCAGAACGAGGGGTCACAGTTTGAGGATAAAGGGGAAGCCTTTTAGGACCGAGATTAGGAAAAACTTCTTCACACAGAGGGTGGTGAATCTGTGGAATTCTCTGCCACAGGAAACAGTTGAGGCCAGTTCATTGGCTATATCTAAGAGGGAGTTAGATATGGCCCTTGTGGCTAAAGGGATCAGGGGGTATGGAGGGAAGACTGGTACAGGGTTCTGAGTTGGATGATCAGCCATGATCATACTGAATGGCGGTGCAGGCTCGAAGGGCTGAATGGTCTACTCCCGCACCTATTTTCTATGTTTCTATGTTTCTATGTTAATCGGAATCAGGGGGTGTTTATCACTGACGTAAGTCAAGTGAAATTTGTGGTCATTTAACTATACAGACGTATACTGCCAAATGAGACAACGTTTCTCCAGGTCAGGGTGTAAAGCATACTAGTACACACAGCACACATATAACACACAATAAGTTAGGAAAATAAGAATTAAATCCACAAATGAATTATGCACAGATAGACAGAGTAAACTGCATAAATTAATTATTGAAGGGTATAGTACAAACACTATTAGCTGCAATACTGTGCCACTCAGCCCCTTGAGTCGATGCAATCCAATCCACTCGGTTCCCCTACTGTAATATATCCTCAAGAATACTGATGATCACTTTGCTCCACCAAATACTGATCAGCTCTTTGAGCTCCTCCAGTGGCTCTGCACCAGATTACAGCAGCTCTTGAGTCAGGGTTTATGATGTTGAATTTTTCCGGTTTAAGATGGTGCTACAGAAATCAGGCGACAGTTTTCTGGTAGTTCAAAATGCAAGGAATTTGACTAAAAAACATTATTAATAACACCTTTTCTGAATTAAATTATGATAAACACCTTGAAGCCTTGGGCCTTCTCCAGCTGCTCTGAGGATTAGGATCAATGGACTCAATCTGGATCAGAATGCTGTTACTCGCTTCTGTTGTTTGCATGATTTGAGTTTTTTTTTTGCCTCTTTCTCTGCGTATTGGGTGTTGGTCTTTCCTTTTTTAAACTGGGTTAGCAACCAAATCTCAAGGTTGTACAATTTATACATACTTTGATAATAAATGTTTCTGAATCCTTTGAATCATGACAACATAAGTCATGAAATCCATTGCTTTGTGGTAGCAGAACAGTGCAATACATTAAGATTATTATAAACGACAATTAAAATATGTAACAAATAAATAAATAGAACAAAAAGACAGTAAAGTAGTGCAGGAGTGTTCATGGGCTCATTGCCATTCAGAAATCTGATGGCAGAGAGGAAGAAACCTTTCCTAACAAAGTTGAGATTTTGTTTCTTGCTCTTTCTTGATTCAGCAGCGGGGGATATCCGCAAAGGAGACACTTTACACATGTTAAAGGTTATAGGAAATCACTTAATTGGAGTTACAAAAATACAGGAAGGAAGAAGAATACCTAACACAATATGGAAAGAACAAAATAATGCTTATCAACTAATCAGTGGACTGATTCATAAACACGAGAAAGTCTGCAGAGGCTGGAAATCCAGAGCAGCACACACAAAGTGCTAGAGGAACACAACAGGTCGGGCAGCATCTATGGGAATGAATAAACAGTCGTTGTTTTGGGCCGACACCCTTCTTTGGGACTGGAAAAAATGAGATTAGAGGTCACAGTAAGAAGGTGGGAGAGGAGAGGAAGACATATAAGGTAGTAGGAGATAGTTGAAACCAGGAGGGGGGAGGGATGAAGTAAGGAACTAGGAAGTCGATTGGTGAAAGAGATAAAGGGCTGGAGAAGAGGGAATCTGATAGGAAGGGTCAGAGGCCATGGAAGAAGGGGAAGGGGAGGAGCACCAGAGAGAGATGATGGGTAGATAAGGAAGCAAGGTGAGAGAGGGAAATGGGAATGGGGAATGGTGAAGGAGAAGTGGGGGACAATTACAGAAAGTTCGAGAAATCGATGTTTATACCCAGACGGAATATAAGGTGTTGCTCCTCATTGCAGCAGTAGAGGAGTCCATGGACTTACATTCGGAATGGGAATGGGAAGTCGAATTGAAATGGGTGGCCACTGGAAGATCTCTGATTAAGTCTGCCAATCTACATTGGGTCTCACTGATATACGGGAGGACAACATTTCCAACATCTGCAGGTTTTCTCTTGTAGATGATAGGTGAAGCCAAATTGGGTGGGAAAGGTGAAGGACTGGAGAGGAAGGAATCTGACAGGAGAGGAGAGTGGACCGTGGGAGAAAGGTGTTGCTCTGCCACTCTCCTTGGCACAAGAGGAAACCATGGACTGACATGTTGGAACTGGTTCATTGATTATGTCTGGCAGAGTCTCACTGACTCTCTCTCTCCCTCTCTCTCTCTCTCTCAGCACCAGTTGCAACCCAGCCCAGAAGCTCACTTTTATACCTTTCAGAACCTAACACAATACCTACTGCAGTATTTTTAAATTCAGTCATAGTACCACTCTGCACCCCCTATCTCCTGTGATCCTGAGCCAAGGCATGTACCGTAAAGACAGAGGCAGCAGGTCTGCAAGAAGGAATTTTTCATCAGTCTCTAATGTCAAGACCATGCATCAAAAGCTCAAACACGTCAAGATATTGCCACTTTCCAAGCTGTCACTTTTTGTGTTACACACTTTGCACTTACAAAGGAGGAATCAAATATACCCTTTCTAAAATGTTCTCCTTACAACTGGGGAGGGGGAGCTGGGGAGTTGATGTGAATGTGGTAAGTATAAAAGGTGGGATTAGTGTAGGACTGGCGTTTATGGGTGAAGGTTGGGATGGACTCAGTGGCCAAGTGACCTGTTTCCCTGGTGACCGTTTCTATGGCCTCCAGTACTCTGAGAAATATAGACGACTGGCTAATTATAGCAACTCTCATAACACGCTGGAGGAACTCAGCAGGTCGGGCAGCATCCGTGGAAACGATCAGTCAACGTTTCAGGCCGGAACCCTTCATCAGAACTGACGAACCCGGCCCGAAACGTTGACTGATCATTTCCACGGATGCTGCCCGACCTGCTGAGTTCCTCCAGCATGTTGTGAGTGTTGCTTCCACCCCAGCATCGCAGAGTATTTTGAGGCTAATTATAGCAACAGGGCTTCCTGCTGTGTTCACTGCATACCTGCCCTTCATTGACCCCAAAGCACTCTGGGATGTCTTAAGGGGGAATAAAACACGCTATCTCCATGTCGGTCCTTTTTGTGAAACTTGATCTTCGGCCCAGTTTGGGCTCTGGCAGAGATGCGGACACAAATACTCCTACACCCCACAGCTTTCTTCCACCGGTAAACATCAAGGTTGCTTCAGGAAAAAAATATTGAAGGTAAGTGTAAACATTTGTTGAATTGAGGTTGTGGACCATGCAGTACACATTCCCCATGTTCCTGTCTGGCATAATGGTGCCTGGGCTGGAAGGTTTTGCGGTGCTGTATGAACCCAGTTTGATTTGCACAGCCCTGTATACACTGGCAGTCACAGCCGGCCTGTTGCTGTTTGCTTTGCGACTGAGTCAATCAAATGTGCCTTTGGATACACGGTCACACCTGGGAGGATGGTGGGAGAGAAAAGTCCCCGGGAGTGGGGGCGTAGCGACAACAAATTGCATCAAATATTTGGTGTCTGGAAGTGCCTAGCCATCAACTAAAGGAAGATAGACCCTGTGTGAATTGTGCTCACCGACTGTTTCCAGCACCAGCCGTTAGATTCATTACCTGTTGCTCATTTACGGTGGGTGAAAAAGCTTTGAAGTTTTCAAAGTTCAAAGTAAATTTATTATCAAGGTACCTGAGCTCATTTTCTTGCGGGCATACTCAATCCAATAATCATAATAAAATCAATGAAAGCCCACACCAACCAGTATGCAAAAAACAACAAGCTATGCAAATACAAAAAGAAAGAAATAATAATAAATAAGGCCAGATATAAATATAAAGGCTCAGAGCTAGAGAAATGCCAACAGAAGCTCCAAGGAGCTCGTCCCTGGGAGAAGAAGGACCTTCATGGATGGGTTACACCTGGGGACAGCATGAAAGACAGGCCCGGGACAGACAACTCCGACAGGCTGCAGTTGGCAGCCGATGTTCCCACAGGACTGGTGGGCTTAAGGTGAAGAAGAAGTAGAACTGCAAACTGTTAGGGCATATGCCGCACGTAGGCTGTGCCGCAAAATATTAACTTCCACAGCCAATCTTTAGACCTGAACGTAGATTAAATTTAAAATGTAGATCTGGACAATAGGTTCCCAGAGCTGTACACATAGTCATACTTTATTGATCCCGAGGGAAATTGGCTGTCGTTACGGTTGCACCATAAATAATTAAATAGTAATACGTAAATTATGCCAGGAAATAAGTCCAGGACCAGCCTATTGGCTCAGGGTGTCTGACCCTCCAAGGGAGGAGTTGTAAAGTTGGATGGCCACAGGCAGGAATGACTTCCTATGACGCTCTGTGCTGCATCTCAGTGGAATGAGTCTCTGGCTGAATGTACTCCTGTGCCCACCCAGTACATTATGTAGTGGATGGGAGACATTGTCCGAGATGGCATGCAACTTGGACAGCATCCTCTTTTCAGACACCACCGTCAGAGAGTCCAGTTCCATCCCCACCACATCACTGGCCTTACGAATGAGTTTGTTGATTCTGATGGTGTCTGCTACCCTCAGCCTGCTGCCCCAGCACACAACAGCAAACATGATCGCACTGGTCACCACAGACTCATAGAACATCCTCAGCATCATCTGACAGTTGTTAAAGGACCTCAGCCTCCTCAGGCTCTGTCCCTTCTTGTAGACAGCCTCAGTGTTCTTTGAGCAGTCCAGTTTATTGTCAATTCTTATCCCCAGGTATTTGTAATCCTCCACCATGTCCACACGGACCCCCTGGATGGAAACAGGGGTCACCGGTACCTTAGCTCTCCTCAGGTCTACCACCAGCTCCTTAGACTTTTTGATATTAAGCTGCAGATAATTCTGCTCACACCATGTGACAAAGTTTCCTACCATCAGCAGGGAATGGAAAACCAGACAATGCTGATTAACATTTATTTTGGATGTCTGGAGCGTGGGTGCGAAAATTGTATGTGATTCAAAGGAAGCATTGTAGATACATTGTAAATATAGAATTGTCCTTTGAGCTCTAGCATATATAATGTAATGTGATGTTGGGTTGAACAGTTCTCTTCATCTTAAAGGGTCTCAGTATGATTGTAGAAGGGCCGAGATGGCCTGTTTCTGTGCTGTAATTGTTATATGATGTTTTTGTTGAATAAACCACTATTGCATCCATAAGCTTCAGACTCTCATTGGTGACTTGGTTTGCTTTACAAGGCACACAATACTCCAAGTGCAGCCTAACCGAAGTTTTATGTACAGTAAATGCAATGTGACTTAGTGACTCTTATACTCAACGCCCCGACCAATAAAAGCAAGCATGCCATCCACTTTCTTAATCAGCCTGTGTACTTGCATGGCTACTCCTACTGAGCTAATTGTCCACCATTAAACTAGCGCAGACAAGGTTATCAAAGCTGGCCTGAAGGCTCACTTATGCTCACAGGAGTCAGAGGAGGTTTGTAGAAGAGGACATCTAATTGGAGTCTGTAAATTTTAACTATTTATGGTGATAATTCTATAACCTGCAAAGAGATAAGCGATTGAGTATTTCTACTGTCAATCAAGTTTGGTGACCACCCTACTGCAACCGATCTTATGTAGATAATTTATATGTAATGTTTTATAATACGTAATATATACCGTAGCATAGCATATAGTACATAATATGCATGAGCAGTATGGTAGCGTGGAGCTTAGTTATTACAGCGCCAGCGAACCAGGTTTAATTCCTATCATCGTCTGGAAGGAGTTTGTATGTTCTCCCTGTGTTCCCATGGGTTTCCTCTGGGTGATCCAGTTTCCTCCCACATACTGTGCCAAGGACATACGAGTCCGTAGATTAATTGGTCACATGGGTGTCGTTGAACCCGAAGAGCCTTTTAGACCATAAAACATAGGAACAGAAATAGGCCATTCAGCCCGTCGAGTCTGCTCCACCATTCCATCTTGGCTGATTTATTATTCCTCTCAACCCCATTCTCCTACCTTCTCCCTGTAACCTTTAATGCCCCTACTAATCAAAACCCTATCAACTTCTGGTTTAAGTATATCCAATAACTTGGCCTTTGCAGACATCTGTGGCAATGGATTCCACAGACTAACTACCCTATGGCTAAAGAAATTCATTCACGTCTCCGTCCTGGAGGGATGTACTCTGAGGCTGTGTCCTTTGGTCCTCGACCTCCCCACCATAGGAAACATCCTCTCCACATCCACTCCGTCGAGACCTTTCAATATTAAATAGCCTTCAATGAAACACCCCCCTCATTTTTCTAAATTCCAGTGAGTACAGGCTCAAAGCCATCAAATGCTCCTCACATGTTAACCCTTTCATTTCCAGGATCATTCTTGTGAACCTCCTCTGGACTCTCTCCAATGCAGACACGTTTTGTTACCAGGTGGTATCTCTAAATAAAAATTTAAACAAAAGTACATGGAGCTTAGGAAAATAGAGGGCAATGGGTGACCCTAGGTAATTTCTAAAGTAAGTACATATTCGGCACAGCATTGTGGGCCAAAGGGCCTGTATTGTGCTGTAGATTTTCCACGTTTCTATGTTTTTAAGTAAGTCACCTGCATTTTCTGGAGAAATTTCCCGTCTTTTATCAAGAGATGTTGCTGCTGTTGTTAATATTTTTTTAACATTATCTCTAAATTAGTTTTGTGTGAGGCACAGTAGACTGATGAGACATTTTCTCCATTTTATGTAGTGTTGTCAATCAGTATTCTGCATTACTGTTGGCGGTTGTGATGGGTGGTCAGCACAGACATTCAGTAACATCATGAGTCAGTTTATGGTGGGTTCACTGCAGACTAGGTCCAGACTGACTCGTGAGTGTGGTAATGAGGGGCAACTTCACTGTCTGAAGCAGTGAAGCTGAGCTTGCATCTTATAGTCCAGTGGTCCCCAACCTCCGGGCCGCGGACAGATACCGGGCCGCGAAGCATGCAGGGATGTAGTGGTAGCCGGGATGCAACCAGCCCATCTTTAAGAAAAAAGCCAAAATAAACAAGCTAATTAATTAGGTGCCGCCCGGCACGTAAATGTCGGCCCTGATCAGAGGTGACTGCCGATTGCGTAGAGCAAGTGGTGCAAAATCAGTCGTGTTGCTTTAAGTTACAACAGAGAATAAATAGTCTCATCAATGAGGAAAAAAAGTGACAATGGAACTTAATCCAGAGAACTGTGAAGCAATGCACCTGGGAAAGTACAACAAGGCAAGGGAACGCACAACTCCACCAAAGGTACTAGCAAATTTCTACAGGTGTACCCCAGAGAGCAGTCTAACTGGTGGCATCACCGTCTGGTAAGCAGGGGGCCACTGCACCGGTTCGGAATAAGCTGCAGAAAGTTGTAAACTCAGCTTCACCATGGGCACCAGTCTCCCCAACGTCCAGGACGTCTTCAAGGAGCAACACCCCAAAAAGTCAGCATCCATCATGAAAGACTCTCAACACCCAGGTCATGCCTTGTTCTCATTGCTACCATCAGGGAGGAGATACAGGAGCCTGAAGACACACACTCAATAATTCAGGAACAACTTCTTCCCCTCTGCCATCTGATTTCAGAATGGACATTGAACCCTTGAACACAACCTTGCTTTCTTTCCCCTTTTTGCACTGCTTAATTAATTTAACTTTTTAAAAAATATATATGTACTTCTTGCAGCTTTTACTATTATGTATTGCAATGTACTGCTGCCACATTACAGCAAATTTCACGGCATATGCCGGTGATATTAAACCTGATTCTGATAAATAGTATAGATAGTAAGAGGCGTGAAAGAACTAAGGGACCTCGCAGAGTTTGCCCACGTATCATAGGTAGCAGAGCTTAACAGGAAGGTGATTAAAATGAGCTACTGACGCACAGAGGAACTGTGAGGTTATGCTGCCGCTGTATACAACCCCAGTTAGTCCACAGCTGCAGTGCTCAGTACAGATCTGGTCACCACATTACAGTACAGATACCATTGTGCTGGAGGACGGGTAGAGGGGGATTATGGTGATGTTACCAGGACTGGAAAACTGAGGCAGTTAGAAAAGATGAGATCAGAACGGTTGTTTTTCTTCGGAACAGAAGAAAGCAAGGGGAGATTTAATTACAGAGTGCAAAATTATAGTGGGTCCACATAGAGGCAATGAGGCAACACACACACAAGATGCTGGGGGAACCCAGCAGGCCAGGCAGATTCTATGGAAAAGAGAAAACAGCTGACATTTCGGGCCAAGACACCTCATCGGGACCTGATGAAGGCTCTCGGCCTGTTCACTCTTTTCCGTAGATGCTGCCTGGCCTGCTGAGTTCCTCCAGCATTTTGTGTGCGTTGCTTTGGATTTCCAGCGTCTGCAGATTTCCTCGTGTTTGTAGAGACAATGAAGGCTATTTTTCCTTCGCAAGTAAGAGGGCTGGAGGAGAAGGAGAACAACACTTACTTTTCAGAGAGATGTGGAGCTGTAGAACCCACTGCCTGATAGGGTGACGCAGGTAGAGACTATCAACTTGGTTAAAAGATATTTAGGTAAGTGGGCAGGGAGCTGTCAGGGGGACAGACCAAGTGCTGGTGGGATAAGGCTGGGAAGTTCACTTCCTACAATGGGCCAAATGGCCTCCATCTATTTGGAAAACAATCTCTGAGTGCACCACTCTATATTATTAGCAAATCCCTTTAGAAACCTAAACACAGCATTATCTTTAGCTCCCTGCTGCCTCTCCTCTGCTGAGAGTGGACTGCCAGACTGCACTTTGTACTCACTGGAATTCAGAAGAATGAGAGGGGATCTTGTAGAAACGTATAAAATTATGAAAGGGATAGATAAGATAGAGGCAGGAAAGTTGCTTCCACTGGTAGGTGAGACTAGAACTAGGGGACATAGTCTCAAGGTTCAGGGGATTTGGTTTAGGATGGAGATGAGGAGGAACTGCTTTTCCCAGTGAGTGGTGAATCTGTGGAATTCTCTGCCCAATGAAACAGTGGAGGCTACCTCAGTAAATATATTTAAGACAAGGTTGGATAGATTTTTGCAAAGTGGGGGAATTACGGGTTATAGGGAAAAGGCAGGTAGGTGGAGATGAGTCCATGGTCAGATCAGCCATGATCTTATTGAATGATGGAGCAGGTTCGACGAGCCAGATGGCCGACTCCTGTTCCTATTTCTTATGTTCTTTTGAGAGGCAGGTCTGTTTAGATAATTGGCCCTTCCTACCCAGACTCACCATCGCAGCTATCCTGACCAGAAGATAAAGCAGGCAATGCGATGAGGAAGAATGCATTTGTTTATTTATTTTTTTCTGTTATGTTTGCAAGAATGCAGTGGTACGTGCCTACTGAAGTGTTTTCACCCTACATACACAGAGACGATTTGCAGTGCGGAGAAATCATAGTGACAAGGAATTTAAAAGCATTAGCAACTGCAGCATTACGTTGTAGACCTGCATATCATTAATAGTTAATCAAATATTAAACTGTCTGTGCTGTAACATCATTATAAAGTACGCGTTTTTGTTTTCATCATTTGTGCCTTTCAAATATTGAATATTTAAACATTAAATATTCCTGCAGATTTTTGACAAACTACACAGGCTAGAGTTACTGGGAATGGTGATTCAGAAGAGAGGTAGCTATACTGGTAGTGGAGAGGGAAATACAATGGGCACATTCCCTATTATGTCTCAGCATGGACCTCCCTCCGTGGGGTGGTTCCCAAATGTTCCCAAATATCCTGATGACCAAACTCCTTTCTGCTTCTCTCCCCCTCCAATGGCAAACCCACCTCCGGTTTTAACTGCGTGTGATTGAAAGGTTCACAGCTGGCAGCTAGTTCTTGCTCCTGTCTACTAAAAATCCCTCTTTTCCCCAACTCGTGTTTGTAGTCCCGCAGACTCCACAGGGTCTTGACATCCGGGCTTGGTTCCACCTGCGGCTTAGCAACCGTGGGGTCAGGTGGGGCGCTGAAGGTCAAAAGTGAAGGAGCAGCAAGAGAGACACAGACGAAGGGAGGCCCACAATCCCACCTGAACTGGGCAGGGTCTTTCTTCACCTTTTCACCTTTGACGGACACTTGTCGCATCCAATTTCCAAGCACATCACTGGGCGTGCAGGGCCGAAAATGCGTGCCAGAGACTGCGCTGAAAGGTGGGGCATCAGAGCCCGACTTCCAAAGCACTTTCTGGGGGTCGGGGTGGGGGTGAAGTGAAATGAAAAAAGTAAGTAGTGTTAACTTTTCATATTTCCGGTAACCATATCACTCTGACCACTTTTGGATCTCCCCCTCCCCCTCCAACTTTCAAATCTCTTACTCACTCTTCCTTCAGTTAGTCCTGACGAAGGGTCTCGGCCTGAAACGTCGACTGTACCTCTTCCTAGAGATGCTGCCTGGCCTGCTGCGTTCACCAGCAACTTTGATGTGTGTCACTCTGAACACTGCCGGCTTTGACAAGAGAGACGCCTACACTGTCTGTGTGTGTGAGAGAGAGAGAGACAGAGATACACTGTGAGAGAGAGTGAGAGATGTGAGAAACCTACACTGCATGTGTAAGAGTGTGAGTGTGAGTGTGTGTGAGAGAGAGAGAGAGAGAGAGAGAGAGGGAGAGAGAGAGGGAGAGAGAGAGAGAGAGAGGGAGAGAGAGGGAGAGAGAGAACTGGTCAAGCACTCTTTACACCAGTAGTTCCTAACTTTTTTTATGCCAAGGATTCCTACCATTAAGCAAAGCATCCACGACCTCTTGGTTGGGAACCCCTCCTTTACACTCTCATCAGTGGTTCAATGGTTCCATTCAACACCAGAGGTAGTATACGATATAGAACCTGAAATTCATACTCACCGCAAACATCCCCGAAACAGAGGAAAAACCACAAAGAATGAATGGCAGAAAAAAACGTGAGAACCCCAAAGCCCCTGCCCCCTTTCCACACACTAACTGCAGCAAGTAGCATTAACCCTTCCCCCACTTATTCCAGCAGAAAGCATCAGCCTCCCCACCACCCAGTATGCAAGTATGCAAGCAACAACAGTCCCAAAGAGAGACCATTCTCTCTCTCCCCCTCTCTGTTTCTCTCCCCCTCTCTCTCTCCCCATCTCTCCCTCTCTCTCCCCTCTCTCTCTTCTCCTCTCTCTCCCCTCTCCCTCTCTCCCTCTCCCCTTCTCCTCCTCCCCTCCTCTTCCCCTTCCCCTTCCCACTGCCTCTTCCTCTCTCTCTCTCTCATCCCACCAATAGCTCAATAAAATCTTTTACAATCACACTCATGGCTCTTGGTTTAGCATCTCCTCTGACAAACCACACCCCTGACAGTGTAGTACTCCATCCACGACTCTGGATGTATCACCCTTCCTCCAGAGTTGGTTTGAGCCACATTTATTAATTCTAGAGAGGACGATCCAGGGTTCTGTGACACAGCTGGCGAAATGTGTGACTCCTACAGTTGTGTTTCGCCTCCGCTCGATAATGTGCCTCAACAATAATTTGCTCAATCCCACCGCTGGCTCTTTGGCTTCTGTACTGTTGTCAGTAAATTATCTCCGTTATTGTCAGGGCTGATAGTGAATGATGACCATAGGCAATCAGTAATTCCATGAGATGGTGAGTCCACTGTGGACTGGATCCACAGTGACAAGTTACCTCCACACTGAAGTATAGAACTTACTCTCAGAAGAAGGTGGAGGTGTGGAACTCAGAGCCTGAAATGGTGATGGAGGCAGATGTGAATGTGAAAAGTAATGAACTGCGAGGATACAGAGTATCGACGTGGAGTGGAGAGTGCATCACGGTCTGGTATGGGAACACCAAAGCCTTTGGAAGAAAATCCTACAAAAGGTAGTGGATTCAGCCCAGTACATCGTGGGTAAAGTCCTCCCAACCACTGGGCACATCTACATGAAACGCTGTCATGGGAAGGCAGCATCCATCATCAAAGATCGTCACCACCCAGGTGGTGCTCTGTTCTCACTGCTGCCATCAGGTAGGAGATACAAGAGCCTCAGGACTCACACCACCAGGTTCAAGAATAGTTACTACCCCTCTTGAACAAAAGAGGATAACTACACTCATCTATTGAAATGTTCTCACAACCAATGATCTCAATTTAAAGGACTGTTTATCTTGTTATCCCAGGTTCTTGACATTTATTGATATTTATTTATATTTGCATTGGCACAGTTTGATGTCTCCTTGATCTTTCATTGATCCTGTTATAGTTACCATTCTATAGATTTGCTAAGTATGCTGAGGAAAAAGAATTTCAGGGTTGAATGTGGTGACGTATATGTAGTCTGATAATAAAATTTACTTTGAACATTGGACTGTATGTGCTGGTGGATGGATTCAGACTTGGTACCTCTTTTTCAACAATTTTTCTCTTTTTCTACAATAGCCAATTTATAATTGATTCCACTATTCTATATAGATGGTGAATCCTCTTAGAAGCCCCAATACAGGATTCCCTAAGAGTTAATTTGCAGGTTGAGTTGGTGGTGAGGAAGGCAAATGTGATGTGAGCATTCATTTCAAGAGGACTAGAATATAAAAAGCAAGGATGTAATATTGAGATTTTATAAAACAATGGAGAGGCCTCTCCTGGAGTATTGTGATCTGTTTTGAGCCCTTTATCTAGGAAAGGATGTTCTGACATTGGAGAGGGTTCAAAGGAGATTCATGAAAATGATTCTGGGAATGAAAGGCCTGTCATATGAAGAGTGTTTGATGGCTTTGGGCCTGTACTCACTGGAATTCAGGAGAATGAGGGGTGACCTCATTGAAACCTATCGAATGTTGAAAGACCTTGATCGAGTGGATGTGAAGAGGATGTTTGCTATGATGGGAGAGTCAAAGACCAGAGCAATCAGCCTCAGAATAGAGGGCTGTCCTTTCAGAACGAAGATGAGGAGGAATTTCTTTAGCCAGAGAGTGGTGAATCTGTTGAATTTGTTGCCACAGGTGGCTGTGGAACCAAGTCATTGGGTATATTTAAGGCAGAGGTTGATAGATTCTTGATTAGTTAGGGCATGAAGGGATACGGGGAGAAGGGCAGGAGATTGGGGCTGAGAGGGAAAATGGATCAGCCATGATGAAATGGCGGAGCAGATTCAATGGGCCAAATGGCCTAGCAGAGACCTTGCCCTGTTTACATAACTGGCCCTTACTACCCAGGCAATCATTCTGGCAAGTGGATAAAGCAGGCAATACGAGGAGGGAGAAATGCATTTTATTTTTTTCTCTCCAGTAAGTTTTCAAGAGTACAGTGGTACATGCATATTGGAGTGCTTTCACAAGATAAAATTGAATTGGGGGGGTGGGGAAGACATCAAAGAGACAAGGGAGGGGTTATAAAAACAATAGTAACTGGAACAGTATGTTGTAGACATGCAAATAATTAATAGTCGATCAAATATTAATCTGGCTGTGCCCCAGCATCATTGTAATGTATATGTTTTTGCTTCCATCAGTTATGGATCTTGGAGTTGCTGACGCTTGGATATTCCTTCGGTCTTCTGATGACATACATGGGTTAGAGAGATACTGTTGCTAGAATTAGTTGACCAGAAATGTGATAGTTGTGGGGAAGGCACAAAATGCCGGAGGAACTCAGCAGGCCAGGCAGTATCTATGGGAAAGGGTAAACAGTCAACGTTTTGGGCCGAGACCCTTCATCAAGACTGGAGAGGAAAGAGAGAAGTCAGAGGAAGAAGGTGGGGGGAGCGGACGAAGAATTACAAGGGGGCAGGTGATAGGTGAAACCGGGAGAGGGGGAGGAGGTGAAGTAAAGAGCTGTAAAGTTGATTGGTGAAAGAGATGAAGGGCTGGAGGAGGGGGAATCTGATAGGAGAGGGTAGAAGAAAGGGAAGGGGGAGGAGCACCTGACAGAAGTGATGGGCAGGTGAGGAGATAAGATGAGAGAGGGAAACAGGAATGGACGATGGTGAAGGAGGGGGGCAAACACCGAAAGGTCAATAATGCTCCCCCTGTTATATCTCAACAAGGCCAAGCATCAGTGGGATTGTGGTGAGTCCCCAATTGCCCAACGAGGTGAAAGTTTTCTCATCACAAAACTCCTTCCCTTTTTTTTGTGTCTTCTCCCTACCCTATAAAGGCATCCGTTAGTTTTGCGAGACCATGGATCTGCGCCTGGAAAGTCTTCACTCTCCAGGGCACAGGCCTGGGCAAGGTTGTATGGAAGACCGGCAGTTGCCCATGCTGCAAGTCTCCCCTCTCCACGACACCAATGTTGTCCAAGGGAAGGGCACTATGGCCGATACAGCTTGGCACCAGTGTCGTCGCAGAGCAATGTGTGGTTAAGTGCCTTGCTCAAGGACACAACACGCTGCCTCGGCTGGGGCTCAAACTCACAACCTTCAGATCACTAGTCGAATGCCTTAACCACTTGGCCACGTGCCCACAATGGGGAATTAAACCTTCAGCTCTAACCGTGCAAGTGTGTGGTTCAAGAGGCACTGAACTCCCATCCTGAGCCGGGCTGAATGCTTATTTTCTTTACCCTCTCTGCCTAAGAGGGAGGGATAAGGGATTGGTCCTCGGCCATTGAGATCAATTATCTGTTTCCTCTGCTTTGCCTTGCCTGGTACATTACACTAACTTGATATTTTTTCAGTAACTGTATTGCTCTGACCAGCACCTGCCTTGACAGGGGAGTGAGGGGGTGGGAGATTCTTCGTAATCACACTCAGTATTTAGCATGGGAGGCATAGTAGTAGGGTCTGGGGTATCCATAGTAACCGTAGCCACAGCCTTTGCCATAGTATGAGTAGGGGTAGCCCTTTCGGCAGTTCTCATCACCGTCACGGTATTCTCTGTGAAGTTCAACAGGGCCCCTATAGATCTCCTGGGCACTGAAACACACAGAAAGAATCAGTTTTCTATCACAACTCTCACAGCACCAGGACATCACAATAAGCTGTAATAACACGGGGAATACCATTGCCAGAAGAGGCACAGCTAGCAGCAAGGTATAGGGTAAGTGCAAGCAGGATTTTCACACTGAGCCTGGGCAAGACTAGGACTAGAGGTCATGGGTTAAGGGTGAAAGGTGAAATATTGTGGTTTGTGGTTATGTGGTTTTTGTCAGTTTTAGTCTTGGTCTGTCTTGTGTTTCTGTGATATCATACTGGAGGAACATTGTATCATTTTTAATGCATGCATTTCTAAATGACAATAAACGAGGACTGAGTGTCCTCATAATCTAATCTAATTTAAGGGGGGGACATGAGAGGGAACGTCTTCACTCAGGGTGTAATGAGGGTGTGGAACAAGCTGCCTGGGGAAGTGATGGATGTGGGTTCCGCAAAATTCTGCTCCTATGTCTTGTGTTTGGCTCTGTCTCCCTGAACATGACAAGCATCAGGCTCCTGGCCTGGCATGGTATGGGGTGTATGGGGTGTCCAGGGAGTGGTAGCATCTCTGGTGATGGGGCTTGTCGTGTCCATTCCGGGGCAGTTCACTCACTTTTGGTCCCCGCTGGACACGTGGCTCTCACCTGTGGCTCCAAGTAGCTGTTTGCCCGTGACAGGGGCCACATCCCGGTACACTGCTTCAACAGGCGGGCTAAACCAGGTGGGGGCATTCGGCAGACTCCTATCCCAGTGAGATAGGGACATGCTTGTCCCAGCATGTGAAGTCAGCTCCGGCGAACTGGGCGGGTGAGATTCAAAGGCCAGGAAGGTTGTACTGTAAGGCTCCGTGGAGAGCAAAGGGCATGACGGGTCACAGAAGACATCACGGTCATCCGTTGTAACCCAGGAAGACCCCAAGTTTGTGATGCTTGCTCGTACCACTGGACTTGGACTTCTGAGGTCGAGAGAGTGGAACTGCCCCACAGTGCGACGGCTTTACCACTTTAAAGCCTTCCTGCCATCGTCGGACACGACGGACAACCACCAGCACCCAGGGTGACTCGTGAGTGCGGCAAAGAGGCTCTGCTGCTCTACCCAAGGCCGTAAAGCCAAACTTTCATCTCATAGACTCTGGGAATGTTTAAGAATTTAACAGTGACACCCCTCCGCAACAAGCCTCCTACTCGAACACATCAGTCGCACCGCTGTTTTCTGAGGAGTGGGTCGGTGTACAAAATGGCTGCATGTAATCATCAGCCAATGCATTTAGAGCAATCTGATGTTTATTATAGAGTGGTCGTCATAGAGTCAAATACCATGGAAACAGGCCCTTCAGCCCATTGAGTTCATGTTGACTATCAAGCATTCATTTATTCCAAATAACACCATTCCCATGTTATCAGGTCTAGAACACTACAGTACAGTACTGGCCCTTTGGCCCATGATGTTATGTCGAGCTTATAACCTAATCCAAGATCAATCTAACCCTTCCCCTCCCACATAGCCTTCTGACGCAGCGCGGCCTCTCCGGTGAATGATATCTGTAACCTGTCAAGTTGGGTGCCGTGCACAATCCTGATTTGATGGAAACAGACGTGAGAGTACGGAGGAACATCTGGAGAAACTTCTGAAATGCCCACTTCACTGCCACTTCACTCTGGAGGAACATTGTATCATTTCTTAATGCATGTATGCATTTCTAAATGACAATAAAAGAGGACTGAGTGTTCTCATAATCTAATCTAATGTTCCTATCATCCATGTGCCAGTTCAGCTCCCACTCTCAACAACTTCAGATTCTTCTGCCTATCTATGCTCAAGGGACAATTCACCTCTTGGCATGTCGGCAGGATGTGGGGCAAATCCAGAGAACTTGGGGGCAACAGCACCAGAGCTCAGGGCTGAACTTGGTCACCAGCAGTGTAACAGCAGTACCAGCTGCCCCACTCTGCCTCTCGAGGGAGTGTGGCCGCCAGTAATAGTTGAATGGGCCATAGTGGTAAGGGCATCTATAGTAGTCATAGCCATATCCTTTGGAACAGAAGGAGCTAGGGGAATATTTAATTACAGAGAATAAAATGCCAATGGGCCCTCATAGAAACTCAAGAAGAAAGACTGTTTGCTGTTATAAATGGGTGAACAATCCCAGGAGGGCTTAAAGTAATTGGTTAGAGGATTAGAAGAATAGAACTTATTTTCAGGAGGAGGTGTGGGTGTCAAACTCAGTGATTAAGGTACAATGTTAAACAAGGGAAAATCTGAAGTCTGAAATCTGAAATCTGGATATCTCCACCTGTCTGCCTTTTCCCCATAACCCTTAGTTCCCCAACTATGCAAAAATCTATCCAACTTTGTCTTAAATATACTTACTGAAGTAGCATCCACAGCTTCACTTGACAGAGAATTCCACAGATTCACCGCTCTCTGGGAAAATCAGTTCCTCCTCATCTCCATCCTAAGTCTACTCCCCCGAACCTTGAGGCTATGTTTCCCTAGTTCTAGACTCACCTACCAATGGAGACTCACCTCTAGTCTCACCTTACAGCACCTTTGACTTGATCAAAGCTTTTGCAAATCGCTTCAACTATTATTTGCTCTGTCACAACTGATGTAGTGCTGTCCAGAAATATTCTGTGTTAGTGTTAGTGCTGGTAACAAGTGGTCGTAACACCATGAGTAATATCATGAGTCAGCATGCAGTGCAGACTAGATCAATGCGACTCGTCAGTATGGTAGTGAGCGACTTCTGCACTGTCTAAGACAGTAAAACCAAGCTCTCATCTGAATATTTAAGAATTTCTTACTCTCTGAACAAGTCGATCACACAAATGGTTCAATGGTTCCATTTAATATCAGAGAATGTATACAACCTGAAATTCTTACTCTTCACAGACATCCACGAAACAGAAGAACAAATGACAGGAAAAACGTAAGAACCCCAAAGCCTCCCACGCACAAGCAGCAACAAAGCATCAACCCTCCCCCTTATATTCCAGCAGAACGCATTAGTAATCACACCACCCATTATACAAGCAACAGCAAACCCCCTCCCAAAGAGAGACCATGATCTACAGACCATCAGAAACCACCGTTCACCAAATAGTTTGACACGCCACAGGCTCTCTCTCTTTGTGGACTAGTTCTGTGTACCAAAAGGCAGTAGACTTCCCTGCTAATGCTTTTCAAGCAACTGAACATTTATTATGGAGTGATTTCTGTGGAGTCGAACAGTGGCCGCCAAGCAACCATTTACAGCAATCTACACAAATCCAAAATTAAAGAGATTTTGCAGGTGCTGGAAATCCAGAGCAACACACACAAAATGCTGGAGGAACTCAGTAAGTCGACGGAGGGGAATAAACGGTCAACGTTTGGTCAGTCTGGATAGTAGCATATCGGTTATTGTAACGCTTTACAACACCAGCACTAAGACCAGGGGTTCAGTTCCTGCTGCTGTCTGTAAGGAGTTTGCACGTTCTTCCCCCTTCCTCTGGGTGCTCCGGTTTCCTCTGGCATTCCCAAGCAGCGTGGTAGCATTATACACCCAACTGTTGCTGAGTCATCAGAGAATTTCTGTTGTATCTATAGTCTGAGGTATACAGGGTAAACAGGAAGGGAGCCAACTGTGGGGCCCCAGTGCTGCTTATAGCCATGTCTGACACACATCTCTGAAGCCACACAGACTGCGGTCTGCCAGTCAGGTAGTCCATTATCCAGGATACAATGGAAGTGCCAACCTGCATTGAATGGAGCTTTTCCCCCAGCACTGAGCACTGCATGGTACTGAAGGCACTTGAGAAATCATGATCCTCACAGTGCTACCCTGCTTACCCAAATGGGAGTCAGCTCTGGTCAGCAGGTAGATGACAGCATCGTCAACTCCAGTGTGCTCCTGCACTTTGAACTAGAGGTGATGTATTAATGGTGAAATGTTTAAGGGGAATACAAGGGGAAACTTCTTCACTAAGAGGGTGATGAGTATGTGATACAAGCCCCGAACGGAAGTGGTGGAAGAGGGCATGATTTAAGATAAATTAGCATAAATACATGGATGGGGGGGTGGTACGGTCTGGGTGCTGGTGGATGGGATTAAGCAAGATAATAGTTTGGAGAGATTAGATGGGCTGAAGGGCCTGTTTCTGTGCTGTGGTGTTCTTTGACTCTATGACTCTAGTTCAGGAATGTGAGGGATACACTTAGGGGTGTAGAACAAGGCAGGGGAAGTATCTTAAGTGGCGAAGACACTTAGTGATGTGGAGAATCTGGGGGATCATGGACCTACCCTTAAAGGTTGCAGGAGAGAACAAGAAGATGATTAAAATGAGCTACTGATGCACAGAGGAACAGGGAGGTTATGCTGCAGCTGTATACTGCCCTAGTTAGACCAGAGCTGCAGTGTTCTGTGCAGATCTGGTCACCAGATTACAGTACAGATACCACTGTGCTGGAGAGGGGGCAGAGGGGAATTATGACAACGTTACCAGGACTGGAAAATTGTAGCTTTTAGAAAAGATGAGATCAGAACAGTTG
This sequence comes from Mobula birostris, assembly GCF_030028105.1. Taxonomy (NCBI): domain Eukaryota; kingdom Metazoa; phylum Chordata; class Chondrichthyes; order Myliobatiformes; family Myliobatidae; genus Mobula; species Mobula birostris. The sequence continues at coordinate 11,058,879 of NC_092380.1, read as the reverse complement.
TTTTTCTTCGGAACAGAAGAGACGGAGGGTGAGATTTAATTACAGAGTGCAAAATTATAGTGGGTCCACATAGAGACAACGAGGACTGTTTTCCTTCACAGGTAAGAGGGCTGGAGGAGGAGAAGGACAGAACTTATTTTCAGAGGGATGTGGGGCTGCAGAACTCGCTGCCTGGAAGGGCGATGGAGGTAGACACCACAGTGGCTCCACATAGAGATGACAACTGGTCTTCCACCAAAGGGTCAACAGCCACGAGGGCTTAAAGTAAATAGTGAGAGGATAAGCACACTTTCAGAGGGAGATTGGGTGTACAGCTCAGTGCCTGAAAGGGTGATGAAGTAGAAACGTCACTCTGAAAGGTACTCAGGTGAGAATTTGAAGAGGAGAACAGGCAGCGATATAGATCAAGTTCTGGTGGGTGGTATTAGTATGGGCTGTATCTTTGGTACAATGGGACAAATAATCTATGATTCTACTATTCTGTATATATTTTAAAATTTTATTTAGAGATTCCGTACAGTAACAGGCCCTTCTGCCCAATCACACCCATGTGACCAATTAGCGTACTAGCCCGCACGACTTTGGACCGTGGGGGGAAACAGGAACACACGGAGGAAACCCACGCGGTCACGGGGAGAACGTACCAGCTCCTGACAGACAGCGATGGGATTGAACACCAATCGCTGACGTTTTAAAAATGATACACTAGCCTCTATGCGAACTTATTGCCCAAATTATGTAAAACTATGATTGTTCCATTGGGAAATCTAATACAATGGATGCATCATCTATCAACCGCCTCTGCCCTGCTGAGACATTATTCTGTTTATACCAGCAGATCTTCCTACCTAGACTCCCCATCACTGTCACTCAGACCAGGGAATAAAGCAGGCAATGCAAGGAGGGAGATCGCATTTGGTTTATTTATTTATTTCTGTTAAATCCACAAGAGTACAGGGGCGCATGCATATTGAAGTGCTTTTAGACTAGATTCAGAGAAATGATTTACAGTGAGAAGGCATCAAAGAGACAAGGGAGAGATTATAAAAACAGTGGTAACTGCAACAGCGTCCATATTATTAATGATTCACAAATACTAATCTGCCTGTGCCCTAACGTCGCTATAATGTGCATGTTTTTGCTTCCATCAGCCATAGCCTTTGGAGTTTCTGAAGTGTAAATACCCCTTCAGACTTTTGACAAACTATGCAGGCTAGAGAGATACTGTTACTGGGAAGGGAGGATCAGAGAAGCAAAGCTATGCTGCGTTAGTGGTGGGGAAGCTACAACGGGCACTTTCCCTGTTGTATCTCAGTGTTGTCTCAGATGGACGTCCATCCGAATGAGTCTCCCATCCCAATAGAGATGCCATTGCCCTTCTCACCAAAAACTTTCCCCCTTTTTATCACCTTCTCTCTGCCTGACTATGAGGAGATGGAGTAACTGCTGAGGAGTCATACTTCCTGCTCTAGCTGTGCAAGGACATGATTCAAAAGTTCACTCCTGCATCTCTCTCACTCACTCTGGAGTTGGCCTGACTGGTCACTTTTCTTTTTCCTCTCACGTTTGGCAGAGGAGAGGAGAAGATGGTGGCGCAATGTAGCTCACAGCGGCCACTCCGGTGGTGATGTCTGTTATCTGTCAAGTAGGGGCCGTGCACAATCCTGATTTGATGGAGACGGACGTGACAGCACGGAGGAACATCTGGTGAAACTCCTGAAATGCCTGCTTCGCTGCTGCTGCTACTGTCTGGTCCAGAATCTCCGGAGGGGAAGGCCCTGAGTCCTCGGCTCTGCTTGTTGCTCGACGGCCGGGGTGGGGTCAAAGCGCTCGGCAGAGGATGGTGCTCGGTGCTCGGTGTCAGAGGGCTGGTCGGAGGCTTGAAGTTTTCAGACGGACTCAGAGTCCACTGCGGTCGGGTGCTTCCAATGGTGCTGCGTCGGCAAGTTTGTGGCGCTTGGAGGTTCATGGCAGGGAGAGTTTCTCCCTTCTACCGTCTGCGTGAGATGTTGAGGCTATCGGGACTTTGAGACTTTTTTTTACTGTGCCCATGGTCTGCTCTTTATCAAATTACGGTATTGCTTTGCACTGTTGTAACTATATGTTATAATTATGTGGTTTTTGTCAGTTTTAGTCTTGGTTTGTCCTGTGTTTCTTGTGATATCATACCAGAGGAACATTGTATCATTTTTTAATGCATGCATTACTAAATGACAATAAATGAGGACTGGGTGTTCTCATAATCTAAATCATCCGATTTCCGAACCAGTCGCGGGTTGTGTGGGTAAAAAGGCTAATGGCTAAAGGCATGGAGTGGATATCTCCTATAGTGGAAGAGTGTAGGACTCAGTGTCTGAAAGGGTGATGAAGTAGGAGTGTCACTTTCAGAGGTACTTCTGTATGAACCCAGAACAGAACGACGGTGGTGAGTCTGTGGAGGACAATTCATACTTAATGCAGAGTTTAATAGGTTCTGATCGGTAAAGGTGTCAAAGAGAGAAGGTAGGAAAATGGGGTTGAGAGGGATAACAAATCAGCCATGATGGAATGATAGAGCAGATGCAATGGGCCGAATGGCCTGATTCTGCTCCTATGTCTTATGGTCAACAGCCCAATAATTCGACCTCACCTTCCCTGGTAAACTATATTTGCTATTTCCAGTAACTGCATCAATCTGACCACTGCCTGCTCTGACAGTGGGTGGGGGGGGAGATTCTTTGTAATCACGCTCAGTGTTTGGCAGAGCTGTAGTAGTAAGGTCTGTAGTATCCGGAGTAGCCACAGCCATAGTCGTAACCCTTGCTATACTAGGGGTATGGGCAGCCATTTCCGCAGTTCTCATCATCCTGGTAGTATTCTCTGGAAATTTCTATAGGGGCCTTATAGATCTCCCGGGCGCTGAAACGGAAGGATTTTCATGTCTATTGCAGCTTCCAAAAAGGCCAGACTTCGCAAAGCAGCTCAAATCTACTGCAATGTTGCTGAAGTGCAATAATGTGCAGAATACCACATCGGACACAGTAAGCATGGAGGGATGGACAGAACAAGAAAGGCAAGGGTGAGGTGCAGAAGAGAGATTCTAATCATTGCCACGGAGGGGATTCATTGGCCCAGGAGAACTAGTCAGCAAGAAACGGGCCCTTTAGCTCATCAAGTCCACACCGAATATCAAACACCCTTTTTATACCAAAATCCCATGTTCCCAACAAAAGCTCATTTTAACCTTCCATATCCACACCCAGAGCGTATGCTGTAGTGTCTTTCTCTGTAGTGTCTGAAAAAGCACACCTCTACAGTATAGCACTCCCTCAGTGCTAACATTGAGAGCTTAAATCTTATTTTTTCTGATCAAGTCTCCGGAGTGGGACTCAAACCCACAATCTGTTGATTCCAGGGAGTGCCCTCTATTGAGCTAAGATCAACAAAGAGAGTCAAACATATGGATTCAGTCCTGACGAAGGGTTCCAGCCCGAAACATTGACTGATCGTTTCCACGGATGCTGCCCGACCTGCTGAGTTCCTCCAGCGTGTTGTGGGTGTTGCTTTGACCCCAGCATCTGCAGAGTATTTTGTATCAAACATATGGAAGTTCTTTGGCTATATAACACCTTTGATTCAATAGAAGTACCTCAGCAATAATTTAAAATTACTCCTCATGAAGATGTGTTAGGATACAGGACCAGAGTGTGGGAAATGGCTCCCACAGGTCCACGATCTAAGGATCACCACTCCTGAGGTTTGGAATGACACAACGCACACAAAACGCTGGAGGAACTCAGCAGGTCGGGCAGCATCCACAGAAATGAATAAACAGTCGACGGCTCGTCCCGGAGACCCTTCTTCAGGACTGGAAAGGAAGGCAGAATGAAAAGGTAGGGTGGGGGGAGGGGAAGGAGGACTAGCTGGCAGGTAATAGGTGAAACCAGGTGAGGAGGAAAGGTGAAGGACCGGAGAAGAAGGAATCTGATAGGAGAGAAGAGTGGACCAATGACAAGACGTTGGAATGATGCCCCCCCAACAAGGAAATTCCTGGGGATGTCACTGGGACAGTAATAAATTGTCAGGGGCTTCAAAACAGAGAGAGAAGGGTGTGTCAGGCCCTAACTCTCGTATGATGGTACGTGGTGGTAGCACCCATAGGTATGTCTCTTTCTCCTCACAAAGTTGTTTGCCAACTGCGTGCCTATGAAGGTTTCTACAGGAAATAAGAAAGTGTTCTGGGTTAATGAGCAACCAATCTACACAATGTAACTGGAATCTGCACCCCTACCCTAATGCCAACCATGCCTGCTTTACCTTGTTAAATACATTCAGTGGTCTCTTTATTAGCTACCCCCTGTACCTAATAAAGTGGCCACTGAGTGTAGGTTCATGGTCTTCCACTGCTGTAGCCCGTCCACTTCAAGGTTTGACATGTTGTGCGTTCAGAGATGCTCTTCTGTACACCACTGTTGTAACGTGTCATTATTTGAGTTACTGTCTCCTGCCTGGCCATTCTCCTCTGACCTCTCTCATTAACAAGGTGTTTTCTTCCACAGATCTGCCGCTCGCTTGATTTTTTTTCTGTTCTTTGCACTAATCTCTGTAAACTCTAGAGCAGGGGTTCCCAGACCCTCAGTTAATGGTAGGGGCCCATAACCATAAAGAGGTTGGGAATTTGGGAACCCCTGCTCTAGAGACTTCTGTGTGTGAAAATCCCAGGAGATCAGCAGTTTTTGAGATACTCAAACCACCCCATGTAGCACCAACAATCACTGAGATCACGTATCTTCCCCATGCTGATGACTGGTCCGAACAACAACTGAACCTCTTGACCTTCACTGCATGCGTTTATGCATTGAGTTGTTGTGCCATGATTGGCTGATTAAATATTGGCATTAAACGAGCAGGTGCCCAGGTGTACCGCATAAAGTGGTCACTGAGTGCGAGAGGATGACAGTAATGACCAGGGCGGTTCAGTCTCCAGGGCAGACAAGAGCTGCGCCTGTGTATTGAAGGAGCTGCTTACAGCTGGGTCATGGTCACGATTTAACACTGGCTGCATGTCCTAGGATTGGGAGGGGAATTTGGGATCCTTCATCTCCTCACTTCTGGAGGCATGGGCCACTGGGAAGCCAGTGTGTGGGATTGTCTCACAGTGAGGGTCAGTGTGTGTGTGGGATCTGTTCCCCCAGTGAGGGTCAGTGTGTGTGTGTGACCTGTTCCCCCAGTGAGGGTCACTGTGTGTGTGACCTGTTCCCCCAGTGAGGGTCAGTGTGTGTGTGTGTGACCTGTTACCCCAGTGAGGGTCAGTGTGTGTGTGACCTGTTCCCCCAGTGAGGGTCAGTGTGTGTGTGTGACCTGTTCCCCCAGTGAGGGTCAGTGTGTGTGTGACCTGTTCCCCCAGTGAGGGTCAGTGTGTGTGTGTGTGACCTGTTCCCCCAGTGAGGGTCAGTGTGTGTGTGTGACCTGTTTCCCCAGTGAGGGTCAGTGTGTGTGTGACCTGTTTCCCCAGTGAGGGTCAGTGTGTCTGTGACCTGTTCCCCCAGTGAGGGTCAGAGTGTGTGTGTGACCTGTTCCCCCAGTGAGGATCAGTGTGTGTGTGTGGGACCTGTTCCCCCAGTGAGGGTCAGTGTGTGTGTGTGTGACCTGTTCCCCCAGTGAGGGTCAGTGTGTGTGTGACCTGTTCCCCCAGTGAGGGTCAGTGTGTGTGTGTGACCTGTTCCCCCAGTGAGGGTCAGTGTGTGTGTGACCTGTTCCCCCAGTGAGGGTCAGTGTGTGTGTGTGACCTGTTCCCCCAGTGAGGGTCAGTGTGTGTGTGTGACCTGTTTCCCCAGTGAGGGTCAGTGTGTGTGTGACCTGTTTCCCCAGTGAGGGTCAGTGTGTGTGTGTGACCTGTTCCCCCAGTGAGGATCAGTGTGTGTGTGTGACCTGTTACCCCAGTGAGGGTCAGTGTGTGTGTGTGACCTGTTCCCCCAGTGAGGATCAGTGTGTCTGTGACCTGTTCCCCCAGTGAGGGTCAGTGTGTGTGTGTGACCTGTTCCCCCAGTGAGGGTCAGTGTGTGTGTGACCTGTTCCCCCAGTGAGGGTCACTGTGTGTGTGTGACCTGTTCCCCCAGTGAGGGTCAGTGTGTGTGTGTGACCTGTTACCCCAGTGAGGGGCAGTGTGTGTGTGTGACCTGTTCCCCCAGTGAGGATCAGTGTGTGTGTGACCTGTTCCCCCAGTGAGGGTCAGTGTGTGTGTGTGTGACCTGTTACCCCAGTGAGGGTCAGTGTGTGTGTGTGACCTGTTACCCCAGTGAGGGTCAGTGTGTCTGTGACCTGTTCCCCCAGTGAGGGTCAGTGTGTGTGTGTGACCTGTTCCCCCAGTGAGGGTCAGTGTGTGTGTGTGTGTGTGACCTGTTACCCCAGTGAGGGTCAGTGTGTGTGAGACCTGTTCCCCCAGTGAGGGTCAGTGTGTGTGTGACCTGTTACCCCAGTGAGGGTCAGTGTGTGTGTGTGTGACCTGTTCCCCCAGTGAGGGTCAGAGTGTGTGTGTGTGACCTGTTCCCCCAGTGAGGGTCAGTGTGTGTGTGTGACCTGTTCCCCCAGTGAGGGTCAGTGTGTGTGTGTGTGACCTGTTCCCCCAGTGAGGGTCAGTGTGTGTGTGACCTGTTCCCCCAGTGAGGGTCAGTGTGTGTGTGTGACCTGTTCTCCCAGTGAGGGTCAGTGTGTGTGTGACCTGTTCCCCCAGTGAGGGTCAGTGTGTGTGTGTGACCTGTTCCCCCAGTGAGGGTCAGTGTGTGTGTGTGTGACCTGTTCCCCCAGTGAGGGTCAGTGTGTGTGTGTGTGACCTGTTCCCCCAGTGAGGGTCAGTGTGTGTGTGTGTGACCTGTTCCCCCAGTGAGGGTCAGTGTGTGTGTGTGTGACCTGTTCCCCCAGTGAGGGTCAGTGTGTGTGTGTGACCTGTTACCCCAGTGAGGGTCAGTGTGTCTGTGACCTGTTCCCCCAGTGAGGGTCAGTGTGTGTGTGTGACCTGTTCCCCCAGTGAGGGTCAGTGTGTGTGTGTGTGTGTGACCTGTTACCCCAGTGAGGGTCAGTGTGTGTGAGACCTGTTCCCCCAGTGAGGGTCAGTGTGTGTGTGACCTGTTACCCCAGTGAGGGTCAGTGTGTGTGTGTGTGACCTGTTCCCCCAGTGAGGGTCAGAGTGTGTGTGTGTGACCTGTTCCCCCAGTGAGGGTCAGTGTGTGTGTGTGACCTGTTCCCCCAGTGAGGGTCAGTGTGTGTGTGTGTGACCTGTTCCCCCAGTGAGGGTCAGTGTGTGTGTGTGACCTGTTCCCCCAGTGAGGGTCAGTGTGTGTGTGACCTGTTCCCCCAGTGAGGGTCAGTGTGTGTGTGTGACCTGTTCTCCCAGTGAGGGTCAGTGTGTGTGTGACCTGTTCCCCCAGTGAGGGTCAGTGTGTGTGTGTGACCTGTTCCCCCAGTGAGGGTCAGTGTGTGTGTGTGTGACCTGTTCCCCCAGTGAGGGTCAGTGTGTGTGTGTGTGACCTGTTCCCCCAGTGAGGGTCAGTGTGTGTGGGACCTGTTCCCCCAGTGAGGGTCAGTGTGTGTGTGTGACCTGTTCCCCCAGTGAGGGTCAGTGTGTCTGTGACCTGTTCCCCCAGTGAGGGTCAGTGTGTGTGTGACCTGTTCCCCCAGTGAGGGTCAGAGTGTGTGTGACCTGTTCCCCCAGTGAGGGTCAGTGTGTGTGTGTGACCTGTTACCCCAGTGAGGGTCAGTGTGTGTGTGTGACCTGTTCCCCCAGTGAGGGTCAGTGTGTGTGTGACCTGTTCCCCCAGTGAGGGTCAGTGTGTGTGTGTGACCTGTTACCCCAGTGAGGGTCAGTGTGTGTGTGACCTGTTCCCCCAGTGAGGGTCAGTGTGTCTGTGACCTGTTCCCCCAGTGAGGGTCAGAGTGTGTGTGACCTGTTCCCCCAGTGAGGGTCAGTGTGTGTGAGACCTGTTCCCCCAGTGAGGGTCAGTGTGTGTGAGACCTGTTCCCCCAGTGAGGGTCAGTGTGTGTGTGTGAGACCTGTTCCCCCAGTGAGGGTCAGTGTGTGTGTGTGGGACCTGTTCCCCCAGTGAGGGTCAGTGTGTGTGTGACCTGTTCCCCCAGTGAGGGTCAGTGTGTGTGTGTGACCTGTTCCCCCAGTGAGGGTCAGTGTGTGTGTGTGTGTGACTTGTTCCCCCAGTGAGGGTCAGTGTGTGTGTGACCTGTTCTCCCAGTGAGGGTCAGTGTGTGTGTGTGACCTGTTCTCCCAGTGAGGGTCAGTGTGTGTGTGTGACCTGTTACCCCAGTGAGGGTCAGTGTGTGTGTGGGACCTGTTACCCCAGTGAGGGTCAGTGTGTGTGTGACCTGTTCCCCCAGTGAGGGTCAGTGTGTGTGTGTGTGTGTGTGTGTGTGTGTGTGTGACCTGTTCCCCCAGTGAGGGTCAGTGTGTGTGTGTGTGTGTGACCTGTTCCCCCAGTGAGGGTCAGTGTGTGTGTGGGACCTGTTCCCCCAGTGAGGGTCAGTGTGTGTGTGTGGGACCTGTTCCCCCAGTGAGGGTCAGTGTGTGTGTGTGTGGGACCTGTTCCCCCAGTGAGGGTCAGTGTGTGTGTGGGACCTGTTCCCCCAGTGAGGGTCAGTGTGTGTGTGTGACCTGTTCCCCCAGTGAGGGTCAGTGTGTCTGTGACCTGTTCCCCCAGTGAGGGTCAGTGTGTGTGTGTGACCTGTTCCCCCAGTGAGGGTCAGTGTGTGTGTGAACTGTTCCCCCAGTGAGGGTCAGTGTGTGTGTGGAACCTGTTCCCCCAGTGAGGGTCAGTGTGTGTGTGACCTGTTCCCCCAGTGAGGGTCAGTGTGTCTGTGACCTGTTACCCCAGTGAGGGTCAGTGTGTCTGTGTGACCTGTTCCCCCAGTGAGGGTCAGTGTGTGTGTGTGACCTGTTCCCCCAGTGAGGGTCAGTGTGTGGGGGGGATTTGTTCCCCCAGTGAGGGTCAGTGTGTGTGTGACCTGTTCCCCCAGTGAGGGTCAGTGTGTGGGGGGGATTTGTTCCCCCAGTGAGGGTCAGTGTGTGTGTGACCTGTTCCCCCAGTGAGCGTCAGTGTGTGGGGGGGGGATTTGTTCCCCCAGTGAGGGTCAGTGTGTGTGTGACCTGTTCACCCAGTGAGGGTCAGTGTGTGTGTGACCTGTCCCCCCAGTGAGGGTCAGTGTGTGTGTGTGTGACCTGTTCACCCAGTGAGGGTCAGTGTGTGTGTGGGACCTGTTACCCCAGTGAGGGTCAGTGTGTGTGTGACCTGTTCCCCCAGTGAGGGTCAGTGTGTGTGTGTGACCTGTTCCCCCATTGAGGGTCAGTGTGTGTGTGTGTGACCTGTTCCCCCAGTGAGGGTCAGTGTGTGTGTGGGACCTGTTCCCCCAGTGAGGGTCAGTGTGTGTGTGACCTGTTCCCCCAGTGAGGGTCAGTGTGTGTGTGTGACCTGTTCCCCCAGTGAGGGTCAGTGTGTGTGTGTGACCTATTACCCCAGTGAGGGTCAGTGTGTGTGGGACCTGTTCCCCCAGTGAGGGTCAGTGTGTGTGTGTGACCTGTTCCCCCAGTGAGGGTCAGTGTGTCTGTGACCTGTTCCCCCAGTGAGGGTCAGTGTGTGTGTGTGTGACCTGTTCACCCAGTGAGGGTCAGTGTGTGTGGGACCTGTTCCCCCAGTGAGGGTCAGTGTGTGTGTGTGTGACCTGTTCCCCCAGTGAGGGTCAGTGTGTGTGTGTGACCTGTTCCCCCAGTGAGGGTCAGTGTGCGTGTGTGAGACCTGTTCCCCCAAGACGGTCAGTGTGTTTGTGTGGGACAGGACCCCGGTAAGTGTCAACAGATGGAGAACAACTGCATCATGAAAAAACAGGAAAAGAAATTTGGTGATCAGAATGTAACCAGTTCTGTGGGAATAATTTTGACAAGGAGGACGTTTTGCAGGTCTGCTAAGGAGCTGGTGCAGGAACAATGGGCTGCAAATTGGCCGGTCTACAATCAGCAGGAGTCGAATGGAGGCCAGGGTGACGTCAGCGGCAGAAGAGAGAGTTTGTGTCAAACGGATTGTGTTTCTGTTATTAAGTTAGCGCCAAATGACTGGGATTGCTGTTTTCATACAATACAGCATGTGCGACATGATCTCAGCCAACAGACAACAGGTCAAGACATTTAGCAGAGAAAGTCAGCTCTTCCAGAATAATATGATCACGTCATTGAGTAATTAGATGGTAGTTGAAGATCACAATATGAGATTAGCGAGAATTGAAAGACTGTCATCTTGAGAATTACGTAGCATCATTACAGGACAGTGGTTTCAGTGTGCGGTTGTGATGACATCAGCTGGTTTTAACTGCTCTTTGAAAACTTTCTCTCTTCCAGTGTAGCTGGCAGTTTCTTCCCCCAGTGATTTATACATCACCCAACCTGCACTTGGAAGCTGCCACACTGTCCCTTCACAGGAGGTAGCAAAGTCCCAACTCCTGCCCAACCCCAGTCTCTAGCTCTCACCCCACGCACCCTTGCCCCCTCTCTGTGCCCCTTGGCAACCCCTTCATGCTTGGCTGAGATGAGATCCCCCTAGGCGCTGCCCCTCTCACTGTCCTTAGCTTCTCGTTTCCTGTCCACTCACTAGCCCTCCACATCATGCACTGTTATAACCTTCAGTGTACAAACTCTTGGCAGATGTACTGACCTTCTTTCTCGGCTGGTCCGATGAATTCTTTGAGGGCTGGAAGAGAGAGAGAGAAACAAATAGAATTCAAAGTACAGCTGGCAGAGTCCACCAAATCTTCAACCAGTTTAAAGAAGTGCAGTGGGGGGCACTAACAGAGTCCAAAGACCTAGATACAATACTGACAGGTTCTGTCCATGTAGAGTTTCATTGTGGACTTCAGAAAGGGTAAGATGACGGAAAACACACCAGTCCTCATGGGGGGATCAGAAATGGAAAGAGTGAGCAATTTCCATAAGACCATAAGACCACAAGACAAAGGAGCAGAAGTCGGCCATTCGGCCCATTGAGTCTGCTCCGCCATTTTATCATGAGTTGATCCATTCTCCCATTTAGTCCCATTCCCCCGCCTTCTCACCATAACCTTTGATGCCCTGGCTACTCAGATACCTATCAATCTCTGCCTTAAATACACCCAATGGCCTTAAATACACCCAATGACTTGGCCTCCACTGCCGCCCGTGGCAACAAATTCCATAGATTCACCACCCTCTGGCTAAAAAAATTTCAAGTCCCTGGGTGTCAATATCTCTGAGGATCTAATCTGGGCCTAACATATTGATGCAGCTACAAAAAAGGCACAACAGTGGCTATATTTCATTAGGAGTTTGAGGAGATTCGGTATGTCACCAAAGTGCACATTTCTACAGATGAACCATGGAGAGCATTCTAACTGGCTGCATCACTGTCTGGAATGGGGGCGGGGGCATTGCACAGGATCAAAATAAGCTGCAGAAATTTGTAAACTCAGTCAGCTCCATCATGGCCACTAGCCTCCCCAGCATCCAGGACATCTTTAAGGAGTGATGCCTCAGGAAGACAGCGTCCGTCTTTAAGGACTCTCATCACCTAAGCCATGTCCTCTTCTCATCGCTACCATCAGGGAGGAGGTGAAAGCAACACTCACAACACGCTGGAGGAACTCAGCAGGTCGGGCAGCATCCGTGGAAACGCTGACTGAGTCCTGACGAAGGGTTCCGCCCCGAAACATTGACTGATTGCCTCCACGGATGCTGCCCAACCTGCTGAGTTCCTCCAGCATCTTGTGAGTGTTGTTTTGACCCCAGCATCTGCAGAGTATTTTGTGTTTAGGGAGGAGGTGAGGAAGCCTGAAGACACACACTCAACGTTTTAGGACCAGCTTCTTCCCCTCTGCCTTCTGATTTCTGAATGGACATTGAACCCATGAACACTACCTCACTACTTCAGCGCTGCTTACTTAATTGAACACATATCTATATAGCTCGGGTGCCAAAGACTTTTGCACAATTCTGTATATTATGCCAGTGATATTAAACCTGATTCTGATTCTAATATTCTCTGTGACCACGTAGGGTTTCCTCCAGATGCTCTGCTTTCCTCCCGTGTGACTTAGGTGCGTGGGTTGGTGGGCAAATTGGCCACCATAAATCATGGCCAGTGTGTGAGTGGGTGGCAGAATCGGGGGGCAGTTGTGTTATGTCTTGTAACTTCAAAACATTAAATTAATTCAAAGGAAAACCTGGGAAGTCCGAAGAGTAACTTCAGCTTTACTTTTAGCGAGGCGCACACGTATCACGTGGTAGCATGATGATGTATGCAATTAATGTATTTTTACACATAACCCATAATTAATTATTTAAATGAACAAGACTGCTTAATTAAAGAATCCCCATATATAAGTGTACTCAAATATTACTGAAATACACAACAAGTTGGTGAGAATATAGGGAGCATAAATGGGATTAGTGTAGGATCTGTACAAAACCGGTTGTTTGATGGTTGGTTAGGATGAGCCGGTGTATCTGCAGTGCGTGTGACTCAACTGAGCCTAGCAACAGACACAGGTAAGCAACAGGTCGGTGTGAGAGTGAGAGGACGCTGAAGTGTCAGATGTGTCCTCCCACACATCACAGAGAGGAGAAAGTGGCCAAGATGATTCAGCAGACGAAAATCCAGAAAATCATGAACCCCCCCCCCCCCAGGTGAAGCAATGGCAATAAATGAACGGGGGTTGTTGGGCTGACAGAAACTGTGGATACTGTGGAGAATGCAGCAAAGGAGATGACTGGTAATTGGTTTATTAAAGTACAAATTTGAAAGTAAATTCATTATCAAAATACACATGCTACCATATTCAGCCCTGAGTTTCATTTTCCTGCGGGCATACTCAATAAGTCCAAAGAGTAGTGACTATAAGAGAATCAATGAATAATCAGCAAACTAGGGTTTTCAGCCAGACTGCAGAAGAATCCTAAGGCTCCTGTACTTTCTTCCTGAAGCCAGCAACAAGAAGAGAGCATGGCCTGGGTTGTGGAGGTCCCTGATGGTGGATTGAATTGGCTTATTATTGGTGCAAGTACCAAAATGCAGTGAAAAGCATTGGTTTGCCATCCAGGCAGATCGCTCCGCACGTAAGTACAGTAAGGTTATGCAAGAGAAACAAGAATGCAGAATGTAGAGTTACGGTTACAACGAAAGAGCTGTGCGGGTAAACAGACAAACTGCAAGGGTCATGGTGAGGTACATGGAGAGATCAATGCGTGCCCAAGAAGGCACCCACAAACATCTTGTTGGCACACGGCATGCAGTGCCCCCACTCGATTCTTTAAACACCACCCATAATAAAAACATACAAAATGATTATTTTCACTGTCAAGCGAAGCAGTGTTTGTTTCTTTTCCACAGGAGATGTTTTCTCAGGAAATCTCCATAATTATTGTTATTAATTCACTAACGAATGATAACGTCTGTTCAAAATTACCATGGCATGCTAGAGAATTTTGTTTTGAAGATTATTGCCAATTTGGGCGGACGTTTGCGAAAGGATTTGCCACTCCTGGTATGGGTGGAGATACGTCTCTACTGAAGGAGGTGTAAGGCGCTCTTTCCCTCTGCTAGCCTTGGGCAAGATGTAGCACCTGCTTATCCCCACGATCAGGGTCATGTGAAGCCATGGTAACAGGTGGTGGATGGTCGTATGAGCAGCTGGTGCATATCACAAGTCCTGGTTATATGACCACTGACACCAGGCAGACAATCTCTGAAGAGTATTGATAATGGCTGGGGTCTCCCATCTTGTAAAGACACTGCCCAGAAGAAGGCAATGGCAAACCACTTCTGTAGAAAACTTTGCCAAGAAAAGCCATGGTCATGGAATGATTAATGTTGCCCACGTCATATGATATGGCACATGATGATAATGATGATGGTATGGGAGGTCTTATAACAGCAGGATGGAATCTGACCTTCAGCCCAGAGGTACATGTTCTTAGTCTTTGTACCTTCTGCCTGATAGGAGGAGGGGAAGAGAGAATGACCGGGTGGGTGGGATCTCTGGCTGCTTTCAAGGCATTTGAAAAGGCAAGGTACACTGGAGCAGGGAACATTTGGGTAAATTTCTGACAGTATTCCCGTGAGTCGGGGACATCGGTGGCAAATATCAGGCTTTGTTACCCATCGTTAATTGCCCCTAAGAAGAAGGTGGCAGCTGTCGTCTCAAATTCTTACAGTTCTTCAGGTGAGGGAGACAGGCATTGGGGTCAGAAAGGGGTTCTTGCGGCCATTCGACCCATCTAGTCCGTGCCAAGCCATTAATCTGCCTAGTCTGTGCCGACATGGTATTCTGCCTACTCCCATTGGACTGAACCCGGACCATAGGCCTCCATGCTCCTCCCATCCATGTACCTATCCAAATTTCTCTTAAATCGTGAAATCAAACCTGCACCCACCACTTCTGCTGGCAGCTCATTTCACACTCTCACCACCCTCTGAGTGAAGAAGTTCCCCCTCATGTTCCCCTTAAACATCGCACCTTTCACCCTTAACCCATGACCTCTAGTTCTAGTCTCACCAAACTTCAGTGGAAAAAGCCTGCTCACATTTACCCCACCTATACCCCTTATAATTTTGTATACCTTCTACATGTGACTCCAAACCCACCAATGAGATTGCCTCTTAATTTACCTCACATGCCACTCAGGAAGATGGCAATTGGCAAAGCTCAGTAAATGCCAATCTTGTCCAGGTCCCCCAAAAAATGGATAGATAAAGGAAAATTCTCCTCTCAATCCCATTTCGACAACCGTGAGTCAGTGTCAGGTGGGAGATACGAGAACTGACTCTCTCTTAGGCTAGGCCATGGTGTCCGTGAAGACCAGAGTGAACACTGAGGCACTTCAGGGACACGTGGACTGGACGTCCCACTGGGTGGATGGACAAGGCAGGGAAATTCCGGAGCGAGAGTAGAGTGAGGAATTATAGGGAAAGCGAACCAAAAGATGGTGGCAGGAGCGGTGCGATCTAATTTCGATGCTGACCTGAGGTGCTGCCTTTGTGGAGTTTCCACACTCTCCATGGTTCTCCGGTTGACCAAAGGTCAGTTACTTAGAAAAAAAATGACCTTTAGTGTAAGTGAGTGATATGTGTAGGTAGGGAAGGGGACTGATGGGATTGCTGTGAGAGCTAGTGTACTCTCAATGGGCTGAGTGGTCTCCTCTGTCATAGGAAACTATCAGTAGGTGAGATTTAGGGCAAGTGGAAGGGAGTTGGTATCAATGTTACCAGTGCACATTGTAAGGGGAGGGAGCCAAGAACAGAGCCAACATGGAGCTTTATACAGTGTAGTGGCCAGCAGGCTGAAAGAGGGCTGTCGCAAATGATGCTTCACCTGGTCACATTTCCCTAAGCTTTCCCTTATTGATTTATTGAGATACAGCATGGAACAGGCCCTTCTGGACCTTCGGATGCTGCCCAGAAACCCCCAATTTAATCCTATTCTAATCACAGGACAAGTTAATTTTATTAATTAACCTACCACCGGTCAACATTCCGAGCCGAAATCCTTCATCAGAACTGGAGAGGAAGAGCTAAAAAGCCAAATTAAAAAGGTGGGGGAGTGTGGAAGGGATGGGGGATGGAAGGTACTACAGTTATGAAAGCTGTTCCTTTTTGTAACATCAACTGTTTATTCATTTCCATGGATACTGCCTGACCTGCTGAGTTCCTCCAGCATTGTGTGTGTGTGTTACTCTGAGTACTTAAGGAGCCACCACTCCACCCAATCCTGGTCTCCCCCAGTGTCATTTAGATGAGCCCGAATCCTTCTACAAGCCAGCGATCGGTGAGGCACAGGCTGTGGCATCAACTTCCCTGAGAGTCACTGACTATTACCCTGCTTTAACTCTGACCAGTGGCCCTGGCACTTCACTCCAGCCCACTCAATTGTCAGCAGCACACTGAAATCTATAAAGGACCCCAGTAACACAACCCCCTTTCAGAGGATATCTGTTCACCAATCAGTGCCAAATCCTGTTCACTCATCAACCCCCAGGAAAAACCTGCCGCACCTCCTCCCAGTTTAACATCAGCTCAGCTTTGAAGTTCTCATTCTGAATTTTAGATCTACGGGATTGCTTTTCTTTATTCTGGTCGTCCCTCCCAGCCCTTCTTCTCTGAGTTCTCTGTATTCCTCCCATTCCGGCCTCTTGAATATCAATGGCTCTGGAATCTCCTCCTTAAACCTCTCCATCTAGAAGTTAAAACTCTTTGGTGCTTTCTCCAGAATCTGCGTGCCAACTCAGATCATGGAACCTAGGAAAGTACAGCAAAGGGTAGATCATGATGATGCGCTGGCCTTCCAATTTACTCTAAGGTCAATCTAACCCTTCTCTCTCCCAGAGCTCTCCATTTTTCTTTGATCTACTATGTGCCAATAAAAGCCTCTTAAATGTCACTAACCCACCACCCCGTAGTGCATTTTGTGTACTCACCATTCTTTCTGTATAAAACCTACCTCAGAAATCCCCCACAAACGTTCCTCCAACCACCTTAAAATTAAGCCTTCTTGTATTAGCCATTTCCACCTTATTTATACCTCTTATCATCTCACACACCTCAATCAAGATACTTGTAAACCTTCTTCACTCCAAAGAGAACAACCCTAGCTCGCTCGACCTATTCTCTATAATCGAGGCAGCATCATGGTAAATCTCCTCTGCACCTTCCCTAAAGCTTTCCACATCCTTCCCATAATGAGGTGATCGGAACTGAGCACAACACTCCAAAGTGTGGTCTAAGCAGAGTTTTTATAGAGCTGCAATATTATCTCATAGCTCCTGAGAGATTGATTTGAGTCCGAATAAATGGTCGGTTGTTGTTAAGGAGGTCGTCAGGTTAACTGTACCAGGGATAGATGGTCCTACCTGCCATGCAGTCTGCAGTCAGGACACAGAGACTGAGCAGAATCAGGGTCCTCATTGTGGTTCAGCTCCCGGTTGTACTGTTTCTCTGCTCTCAGCAATGCTCGACGGCGTGGAGGCAGATCAGGGCCAGGGAATCCATTGCTGCATTTTATTGCCCAAGCTTGGCTAATTAGATTAGATTATGAGGACACTTAGTCCTCATTTATTGTCATTTAGAAATGCATGCATTAAAAAATGATACAATATTCCTCCAGAAAGATATCACAAAAACACAGGACAAGCCAAGACTAAAACTGACAAAACCACATAATTATAGCATATAGTTACAGTGCAAAGCAATACCATAATTTGATAAAGAGCAGACCATGGGCACAGTAAAAAAAAAAGTCTCTCAAGTCCCGATAGCCCCAACATCTCACTCAGATGGTAGAAGGGAGAAACTCTCCCTGCCATGAACTCCAAGCGCTGCAAACTTGCCGATGCAGCACCATTGGAAGCACCCGACCATAGTGGACTCTGAGTCCGTCCGAAAACTTCGAGCCTCTGACCAGCCCCTCCGACACTGAGCACCGAGCACCATCCTCTGCCGAGCGCTTCAACCCTGTCCCGGCTGCCAAGCAACAAGAAAAGCCGAGGACTCAGGGCCTTCTCCTCCAGAGATTCTGGATCACACAGTAGCAGCGGCAGCGAAGCAGGCATTTCAGAAGTTTCACCAGATGTTCCTCCGTGCTCTCACGTCCGTCTCCATCAAATCAGGATTGTGCACGGCACCCTACTTGACAAATAACAGACATCACCACCGGAGTGACCGCTGCGAGCTGCATTGCGCCGCCATCTTCTCCTCCCGCCAATTCGTAATTATCCTGAGAGTTCCCTCAGGGTGGAGAGACATGGTGGGAGGAACCTTGGAATGAGGAAGGAAACGTGGTCTGAGTGGAGTGAGGAATGTCGAGGGGAAGAGTTGGCAATGGTGGGAGGGATGTACATTAATCTGGCAAAACTATCCTGGGGGAAAATTCAAAGTGAAGTCAAAACTCATTAATCCCATGTTAAAGTTTATTGGGGAACAAGCCCTGGAGGTGAAGCCAAGGTCTGGGGATTTAATTGAAGCGCAGCCCAGAGGCTCATGTCACTGAATGAGACAGTGGTCTGGCACCTTCTAACGTAGCCTCATCTTTTCAGGTACTCCCGATTAGCAATCCCTACACAGCTCCTTCCTCTGCACCTTGAGAACCTGAAGCAGACATATCTGTCTATGTTTGGTCCACATCCCTCTAACCTTTCCTGTCCAAATGCTTGATAGCGTCTTTTAAATGTTGCAATTGTACCTGCCCCAAAGACGTCACCTGGCATCTTGAGGTTTTGCTATACAGTGCATACCATCCTCTGGGTGAAGGAGCTGCCCCTCTGGTCTCTTTTAAACCCTTAGCCTCCTTTAAATCTTTTACCCCCTTCCATGGAAAAATGATGGTGTACATTACCTCTTATGACTTTATATATCTCTATAAGGTCATTTCTCAGACCCACGCTCCGGTGAATAAGATCCTAGCCTGCACCATCTCTCCCTATAATTTAGGCCCTTGAGTCCTGGAGGTGTGTCCTGCTGGGACCAGGGCACAAAGCGCTCAGTCTACTCATCCAGGTGGCCTTTACTTACACCCAAGTTTAGAATGGGACAGGACATCTCACTTTGTAAGTTGTTATCACCTCTGTACTCGAATATTCTGACTCTCTCCTGTCTCCATAAATATAAGACCATGGAAACCCCAACTTCTCAGCACCAAGGACCATTCATCGTGACCTTCACTAGTTTTGGGTTGAGCAAAGCCTTGCTTTTAAAATTATCATCCATGCTTTTAACTTCCCCCTTGTCTCCCTTAGTTACCTCACCCTAACTCTGCAACCTCCTCCAATCCTAGAACCGTCTGTGGTCTCTATGTTCCTCCAGCCCAGCCCTCCTCATCGTCCTGCGACAACACCACCATCTTGTCTTCAGTCACCCGTGCCCCAAGCTCTGGAATTCCCTCCAACAATGCTCCTTAATCATCCCTCTTTCAGTCACCACTGAACATCTCTGGATATGGTGCCAATTTTTGCTAGATAATGTTCCTTATAAGAAAGGTTAAGCGAGCTAGGGAGTGAAGGAGGATGAGAGGTGACTTGATAGAGATGTACAAGATGATAAGAGGCATAGATAGAATGGACAGCCAGGTAATTTTTTTTTCCCCAGGATAGAAATGGTTAATAACAAGGGACCTAAATTTAAGATGGTTGGAGGAAAGCATAGGGGGTGATAGGCTGACTTTGGAGAGGACGGTGCTGTTTTGCAGCAGAGCAATATTGACCTCTATTGTCTTAGCCTGCCTTTCACTGTGTAATGTTGCACATTGGCTTCTTCATGATGTAATATCTTCCATGCCCTAACAGTCTATAGAGCATAAAGATGAATGTCCAAGCTCAGATGAAGATGAGCTTGAATTACACAAAGATAAAGATCTGATGGATTCGGAGATGTTTCCGATAGTGGGAGAGTCTAGGATCAGAGGGCACAGCCTCAGAATACAAGGACATCCCCTTGGAACAGAAATGAGGAAGAACTTCTTTATCCAGGGGGTGGTGAAACTGTGGAATTAATTGCCATTGACGTCTGTGGGGGCCAAGTCTTTGGGTGTATTTAAAGTTGAAGTTGATAGGTTCTTAATTAGTAAAGGTAACAGGGTGAAGGCAGGAGAATGGCGTTGAGAGAGAAAATAAATCAGCCATGATTGAATGGCAGAGCAGACTCAATGGACCAAAAGGCCTAATTCTGCTCCTATGTCTTATGGTCCAACCCGTATTCTATCCATCATATAGGTGTTTGATGGGACAGTTAGATGGAGCTTTACTCTCATTCTGTACAGTGTATGCTAGTCCCTCTCACCGCTCATCTGCTTCCGATGGACTCACCCTCACTTTGATGTTAACAAAAAGTGTTGAAAGAATTCTTCTTCTCATCTGTGTCCACCAAAGTCACGGATCTTTCCGCTGCCGGGTGCAATCATGGGATTACCGAACGTCTCCCAGGGCTGCAATTTTAAGTCCCTGCTGGGACCATCTTGAAGAAATTAACAGCGTAAAAAGAAAACATTTTGTTGAAATTAGGCTTCATTTGCAGAGTACAGAAAATTCCACTTAATAAAAAAGAAAGTGATGGTGTGGAATGTATTGTAAACGGTGACACGTAGCAGCTCTGATCCGTTCTGACCATAGAATCAATTACCTCTCCTTAAGTACTACAAATATTTAAAGGCTGTTCCATAGAATTTCCAATTCCATGTCAAGCCATGGTCTTCTTAAATGGGGGAACAAGATCAAGTGGTCAAGTAGTTATCTTTAAAGAGAGTTTACAGTGCAGAAGGCTAATTCGACCCTTTGAATTCATGCAAATTTTATTTTTAAAACTTTTTAAACTTTTTAAAACTTTATTTATAAAATATAAGAAATATGAAAAACACAATACACGGCCCAGCACATCACACAAGCCAATTTTTCGTCCTTGGACTCACTTTACACCGCACGCTGTCAGAGCAATGCTGCCAGGATAATCAAGGACACGACCCACCCAGCCAATACACTTTTTGTCCCTCTTCCCTCCGGGAGAAGGCTTAGGAACTTGAAGACTCATACGGCCAGATTTGGGAACAGCTTCTTTCCAACTGTGATAAGACTGCTGAACGGATCCTGACCCGGATCTGGGCCGTACCCTCCAAATATCCGGACCTGCGTCTCGGTTTTTTTTTGCACTACATTACTTTCCATTTTCTATTTTCTATTTATGATTTATAATTTAAAATTTTACTATTTACTATTGATTTGTACTCCAGGGAGCGCGAAGCGCAGAATCAAATATCACTGTGTTGATTGTACGCTCTAGTATCAATTGTTTGGCGACAATGAAGTAAAGTAATATACTCAAAGTGTTGATCGGTCTATACATTCATAGTATCGCCAGTTTTATATATTAGTAAGTAACGTGAGCACGTTCTGTACACAGAGCACCATTGCCACCCATGTGGGCCTCTTTGGGCAATACACTACCTCTTGTGTTTCAGATGTTTTTATACAGATGTTGCAAGGGTCAGTAACTTTAAATTCCTTGCTGTTATCATATCCACGGATCTGTCCTGGGATAGATACATAATTGCCATAGCAAAGCAAGAATGACAGAGCCTCTACTTTCTTCGAAGTTTGTGGAGATTTGGCATGTCACTGAAAACTTTGACACTTCGACAGCTACGCAATGGAGAGTTATCCGTGCTGCATCACGGCCTGGTATGGATACACCAACGCCCTTCAGTGGAAAAGCCTACAAAATGGGGTGGATACAGCCCAGGCCATCACAGGCAATGCCTTCCCCACCATTGTACCCATCTACAAGGAGCCCTGCCGCAAGAAAGCAGCATCTGTCCTCAAGGACCCCCATCAAAGTCCGTGCTCTCTTCTCGCTGCTGCCATCGGGAAGGAGATACAGGAACCTCAGGTCCCACACCGCCTTCAACCATCAGGCTCCAGAACCACTGCGGATAACTCTGAACTGATTCCACAACCTATGGATTCACATTCAAAGATTCTACAACCCATGATCCTAGTGTTATTTATTTAGTTATTCATTGCACTTACCCAGTTTGTCTTCTTTTGCATATTAGTTGTTTGTCAGTCTTTGTTTGTGTGTAGCTTTTCATTGATTCTATTGTATTTCTTTGTTCTACTGCGAACGGCTGCAAAACATGAATCTCAGGGTAGTATACACTGACATATGTGTACCTCGACGATAAATTTACTTTGAACTTTGAACTCAATGTGTCATGGCTGAAGAACCCCAGACTGCAGTCCTTCCCACACGATATAACTTTGTGTTGGTTACACTGACTTCAGTGTATCCCTCAGCATGCACCCCAACAGGCCGGAGTGTGCCAGTCGACAGCATTCCCTTACAGACACCTCACTGTGTTGGAAGATCAATGAGTTTTGGGCAGACCAAAGTACATCTTTCACCAACTTGATGATCTTCCACCAGCACTTAATGTTTGGCTGAATATGCAGGGCTATTGAAACTAATCCCAATTGTCCAGATCCTGGTTCTTGTGGGGCACAGCTAATCAAAGTGTTTTTTCGATCTGTTGGATTAAAACACCCATTGAAGCCCCCATTCAATGGTTTTAAGATAGATCAAGTTTGCATTCATTTATTTAAAGACCTTGCTTCCCTCTCCCATTGATATAGGGAGATGGTGCTCAGAACGAAACATAAGTGACTTGGTTCAAGATCGAGGACGAAGGGTCAAAGTTCAAAATAAATTTATTATCAAAGCACATATACGTCAACATATACAACACTGAGATTCATTTTATACATTAGCGGTTAATGTAGCAGCACTAGTAACCCGGGGTTCAATTCCAGCCGCTATCTGTAAAAAAAATTGTACTTTCTCCCCATGGGTTTCCTCTGAGTGCTCCAGTTTCATTCCACATTCCAAAGACGTACTGTTTAGTAGTTTACTTGGTCACATGGGTATAAATAGGAGGTACCTGGTTCCATGCTGTATCTCTAAGTAATCAATTAATAAATAAATATGCAAATGTAATTTATACATATTAGCAATTTGCTGTGGTGCATTGCGGAGGGTGCAACATGCAAAAACAAAAAAAACTCAACAATTCCAAAGAATAAAGAGTTATATAAATAAAATTAGAGATTAAAGTAAGGATATGGAATAAGTATGCATAATTACCAACATGTATTTGCAATGTAAACAACATTTTAAAAGTGGCACAAACAAAATGCTGGAGGAACTCAGCAGGCCAGGCAGCATCTATGGAAATGAATAAACAGTCGATGTTTTGGGCCGAGACATTTCTCAGAGTATCTATGGTGCAATGACAGGAATAGATAGAGAGGGTGGGGTATGTAACCAGAATGGTTGATCAGATCTAGGGGAAGAAAGTTTTTAGATGCTGAGATTTTTTTTCTAATAGCCCTATAACGCTTTAGAGAAGGGAGTTTTTGGAAAAGGCAGTTTGCAGAGTGGGTAGTGTCCTCAATGATTTTTCCTGCCCGCTTCATTGTCCTGGACACATACACACCCTGCAGAGATAGTAGTCTGCAGCCAATGACTTTTTCTGCTGATCTGAGAGTTTGCTGTAGCTTTTGTATACACCTAGTGGCCATTTTATGAGCTACCTTCTGTACCTAATAAAGTAGTCACTGAGTGTAACTTTGTGGTCTTCTGTTACTGTAGCTTATCTACTTTCACGTTTGACCCGTTGTACATTCAGAGATGCTCTTCTGCACATCGTTGCTGGTTATTAGAGTTATTGCTGCCTTCCCGTCAGCTTGAACCATTCTCCACTGACCTCTCTCATTAACAAGGCATTTTCACCCACAGAACTGCTACTCACTAGAGGTTTTTTTTGGATTTTTGCGCCATTCTCTGCAAACTCTAGGGAATGATGTGCATGAAAATCTCAGGAGATCATCAGTTTCTGAGGTACTCAAACCACCCCGTCTGGCACCGACAATCACTCCACCATCAAAGTCACTTAGATCACATTTCTTCCCCCACTCTGATGTTTGGTCTGAACAACAACTGAACTTCTTGACCAGGCCTGCGTGCTTTTATGCGTTGAGTTGCTGCCACATGATTGGCTGACTAGATATTTGCATTAATGAGCAGATGCACAGGAGTAGTTAATAAAGTGGCCACTGGGTATATGCTGCCACTGGAGGAAAGCTCCCTCTCTTGTCAACCCTATCTGGATCAACCATATTTTCAATCAGCAATTATCCTTTTACATCATCTGGTATGAGGGGTGGCGCTACACCACAGGAGCGAAATATGCTGCAGAGAGTTGTAAGCTTAGTCAACTCCATCATAAGCTACATCATAGCCTCCAGGACATCTTCAAGGAGCGATGGCTCAAAAAGGTGGAATCCATCATTGAGGACCCCCATCTCCCAGGACATGCCCATTGCTACCATCAAGAAGGAGGTAATGAAGCCTGAAGGGGGAATGTCAACTCAGACCATGAGAGGCCTGCGTTGGGCATTTTCATGCCTTACAAGGTGCAGATTGGAAGTCTGTGTGGGGTGCCACTCCTCGCACAGACACTAGAGCAATGTGTGATTAAGTGCCTTGCTCAAGGACACAAACACGCTGCCCACAGCTGAGGCTCAAACTAGCGACCTTCAGATCACTAGATGAATGCCTTAACCACTTGGCCACATGCCCAACACAAGCCTGAAGGCACACACTCAACAATTCAGGAACAACTTCTTTCCCTCTGCCATCTGATTTACTGAATGGACATTGAACCCATGAACACCACCTCACTACTTTTTTATTTCTATTTTTGCGCTACTTATTTAATTTAATTATTTAAAATACATATACTTTTAATTCATGTGTAGCCCCCCCGGCCACCCTCAGGGTCGCTCGGCTCGCTGTCGTCTAGGGAAACAGCCTCGGCCCCGCCAAACTGGGTAATTAGTTTGTGTGGATGCTGTGTGATGTACCCCACCCCGCCCAAATAACAGACAATACACCAGATACGATTAAATGATTTACGGTTTGTAGATATTACTGGAACTATATAATTAAGAGAGAATAAAATATAAAAGGAAAATAAAAGGCGCCACACTTATCAAAGTTCAATCTCTTCGTGCACAAAACAGTTGGAGCTCAAGGACCTTCTTCTTCATCCTGCGACCCCTCGGACCACC
This sequence comes from Mobula birostris, assembly GCF_030028105.1. Lineage (NCBI taxonomy): Eukaryota > Metazoa > Chordata > Chondrichthyes > Myliobatiformes > Myliobatidae > Mobula > Mobula birostris. Next base: position 11,034,215 of record NC_092380.1, on the reverse strand, counting down.
TCGACCGGCCGCCTGGGACCAACAACGGTGGTCGACCAGACGCTCCACATGAGTCCGTCTCCGTCTCCTCCGTGTCCCGCTCGGGGTCCGACCCCATTAGCGGACATCACAGCACATCGTCCATCCTCTGTCTCGCTCTCCCGCCTTCTGCCCCAAAACCACGCGCATACAGTATCTTCAAATACACCAAAACCATAACAACTATCCCAATTGGTTAATAATATATTTCTTATCACACTCTAAACCAAAACAAGCTACTAGCGCAAACTTTCTCAGCGTTTAACACAACAAAGCCGCATTCCCCAGGTTAACATAACAAAGACACCATTTTAATTAGCCTCCGCAATAACATAAAAGTCAAAACCCCCTTACACGTTTTTTCTCTATTATTATGTATTGCATTGTACTGCTGCCACAAAGACAACAAATTTCACAACGTTATACCAGTGATATTGAACCTGATTCTGAAGTTATCATCCACTAAGTCTTAGTCTTTGAACCTCTTGGTGTAAGTTTAGTCACTGTCCGCTCCCACCCGTTCTCCTCTAACGCAAAGAAGACAACCCCATTCTAGCTAGTCGCATAACTGTGATGCATACGTGCTGGTAATGCCTTAACTCTCCTCTCCACTTTCTCCAATGCCGTCAAATCCCGACAGTGCAGGGGTTCCCAACCATTTTCATACCATGGACCTCTAATATTAACCAAAGGGTCATTAACGGAGTGACCACAGTTTTATCCACTGTTCCCACAGTTGCTTATTCTATCGTGCTCTTGAACCCACAGCTTTATCACTGACGGAGCCTAGTCCATAAGGCACAAGTCCCCAGATGGTGCACAGATGAAGCCACGATGCATTTTCCTTCCTCTGAGCCACGTAAATGAGCGCTGCTGTGAGAGTTTTATGTCAGGACAAAGTGTGCAAGTGGAGCGAGACCACACACCAGGGGAACGGCAGGAGTCGAGATTAACGCACAATTGCTGTGTGACTCGAGGCTTGTTAGTGGTGAGCATGACAGATTGAAGGGGAAAGGGGACCAGGACACCATAGATCACAGCAGGGTGCCTTCAGAGTAAACTAAACAGCTTTCATGGATGGAAAACTTCACATGAAATTGGAATGTAGGTGCTGTGTTCAAAAGGAACAGTACACTCCATCAGGACCTGGCTAGTACATGTCACAAAGACATATTTCCATTCTGTTTAAAACAATCCATTCCCCCTCCCACCGCCAACCCCTCCTCTTATCCAAAACTATGGAATACTTGAACAAGGAATTTCCTTTAAAGCTTTCCTTTTGTAGTTGTAAATATAAGACACTCTACAGATGCTGGAAATCCAGAGTAACACACACACTAAATGCTGGATGAACTCAGCAGGTCAGTCAGCATCTACGGAAAGGAATAAAGAGCCAACATTTTGGGGCAAGACCCTTCATCAGGACTGGAGAGGAAGGGGGAGGAATCCAGAATAATAAGATGTGAGGTTGGAGGGGAAGGAGTACAAGCTGGCAAGTGATAGGCTTCTTCCTTCCTTCCTTTCCAGTTCCAATGAAGGGTCTTGACCCGAAACATTAACTGGAGTACAAGCCAGAAGATGGTAGGTGAAGCCAGTTGAGGGGAAGGTAGGTGGGTGGTGGTGGGGAGGGTGGTGATGAAGTAAGAAACTGGGAGGTGATAGGTGGAAAAGGTAAAGGGCTGAAGAAGAAGGAATCTGATAGGAGGGGAGAGTGGACCAATGGTGAAAGGGAAAGAGGAGGAAGGGGATAGACAGGTTAGGAGAAGAGAAGGGGTGAGAGGGGAGTCGGAATTCATGCCATTAGGTTGGAAGTTACCCTTTATAATTGTGTTGTGGTGATCGGAAGTGTGGGAAGACAGCTATTTCTCAAATGAATGTGATAGAGTGGATGTGGAGAGGATGTTTCATATGGTGTGGGAGACTAAGACCAGATGACACAGTTTAGAATAGAGGGACGACCATTTAGAACAGAGATAAGGAGAAATTTCTTTAGCCAGAGAGTGGCAACTCTGTGGGATTCGTTGCCACGGGCGGCTGTGGAGGCCAAATCATTGGGTGTATTTAAGGCTGAGCTTGACAGGTTCTTGATTAGTCAGGGCATGAAGGGATATGGGGAGAAGGCAGGAGATTGGGACTAAGAGGGAAATGCATCAACCATGACAAAATGACAGAGAAGACTCAATGGGCCAAATGGCCTAATTCTACTCCTACATCTTATGATACCAGGCTGCCTGATCAGTGATTAGCGGACTCTGACCCATAGTTTTGACCCAAAATTCTGACAATTCCTTTCTCCCCACAGATGCTGTGCAAAGCATTGTTTTCTATTGCTCCAGATTCCAGCACCTTGTGTGTCTCAAAGTCAAAGTAAGCTTATTGTCAAAGTACATCATTATCATGTACTACCGAGATTCATTTTCTTTTAGGTATTTACAGGAAAATAAAGAAACACAATAGAATTAATGGGAAACTATGCATAAACAACAACTGACCAACAACAAGAGGACAAGTTATGCAAATAATGAGATAAATAATACTGAGAACATGAGTTATAGAGTCCTTAAAAGTGAGTCTGTAGTTTGTGGATTCAAAGTAACTTAGATATCTAAGAATGGATGTGCTGACATTGGAGAGGGCCCAAAGGAGGTTCAGGAACATGATTCCGGGATTGAAAAGCTTGTCATATGAGGAGGGTTTGATGGCTCTGGGCCTCTACTCACTAGAATTCAGAAGAATGAGGGGCGACCTCGTTGAAACCTATTGAATACTGAAAGGTCTCAACAAGGTGGATGTGGAGTGGATGTTTCCTATGAGAGGGGAGTCTAAGACCAGAGGGCACAGCCTCAGAATAAAAACATGTCCAATTAGGATGGAGATGAGGAGGAATTTCTTTAGCCAAAGAGCAATGAGCATCACTCAACTTCACTTGCTCCATCATTGAAATGTTCCCACGACCTACAGACTCACTTTCAAGGACTCTTCATCTCAAGTACTCAATACTTATTGCTTACTTCTTTATTATTATTATTTCTTCTTTTTGTATTTGCATAGGTTGTTGTCTTCTGCACTCTGGTTGAATGTCCTCGTTTGGAGGTTTTTCATTGATTCTGTTATGGTTAATATTCTATAGATTTATTGAGTATGCCCACAAGAAAAAGAAACTCAGGGTTGTGTATGATGACATATATGTAATTTAATATTAAAATTTAGTTTGAACTTTGAAAACAGTACAGCACAGTACAGGCCCTTCAGCCCACAATGTTGTGCCAACCTTTTAACCTACCCTAAGATCAATCTAACCCTTTCCTCCTACATAACCCTCCATTTTTCTATCATCCATGTGTCTATATTAGAGTTTCTTAAATGACACTAATTTGTCTGCCTCTACAAGAAGATACAGTTAAGGCAGAGATTGATAGGTTTTTGATTGGTAGGGAGGCTAAGGCTTATGGGGAAAAGGAGGGTAAATGGAGTTGATAAAAATCAACCGTAATTAGATGGCAGAGCAGATTCAATGGGCTGAATGGCCTAATTCTGCTCTTATATCTTATGGCCTTATAGGGTACTCACTATAATACCAATTTAAGGAACATTTCTGATGAGATTTCTAACCAGATTTCTCTCTGGCATCTTTAGTACAAATCTTGGCCAAGCAATTTTAATTTCCTTCTGATTCCTATGGCGTTTTACGATCGCTCCATTTCCAGTCACCTCACGAGAAACGGGTTAATTTATTACAGGTGCATATAAGGAACATAACTCGATATTTACTACGTGCCAATTGGAGCCCCACATTTTGTGAGCCACCTCATGGGGAACTCCCTGCTTCTTTTAACCCCTTACCAATTGAGTGGTTTACCGCATAAGCCTTGGTCTAAATTGTCTGCTTTGAAACCATTAAGAGCTCCTTTAATGACTCGTCCGGATGGGTCTCTTTCATTTACTGCATTTGAAGACAATTTCAGTGTGAAACATGAACACTGCTTTGCCTTCAAATGCATATCACAGACACTCTACACTGGTGTCTATAGCAACACACACAAAATGCTGGAGGAACTCAGCAGGTCAGGCAGCATCTATAGAAAGGAACGAACAGTCGACGTTTCGGGCCGAGACCCTTCTTCAGGACTGGAAAGGAAGGGAGGAAGGCAGGATATGAAGGTGCGGGAGGAGAAGCTGGCAGGTGCCAGTCCTGATGAAGAGTCTCAGACTGAAAGGTCGACTGTTTATTCCTCTCCTTAGAAGCCGCCTGACCTGCTGAGCTCCTCCAGCATTCTGTGTGAGTGGCACTGGACTTCCAGCATCTGCAGAATCTCTTGTGTAGGTGGTAGGCTCCCTCCCTCCTCCTTTCCAGTCCTGATGAAGGGTCTCGGCTCGAAACATTGACTGTTTATTCCCCTCCATAGATGCTGCCTGACCTGCTGGGTTCCTCCAGCGTTTTGTGTGTGTTGCTCTGGATTTCCAGCATCTGCAGAATCTCTTGTGCTGGAGACTATACCTTACACGAGGCTCTTGCAAACCCTCCTCACCTCACCCCGTTATGACAGCATTCAAATTCTACTTCACTTGGTTGTTTAGCCAGCTTTCCCTTAAATTCACCATTGCCATTCATCTCAACTGCTGCCTACAAACAAAATCCACCCCAAGCACCTCTCTCCAAATCAATTCTGGGATTAAGCATTATCTCCTGTACCTAATAAATTGGCCAGACTGGATGTTCATGGTCTCCTGCTGCTGTAGCCCATCCACTTCAAGGTCCGACATGTTGTGCATTCAGAGATGCTCTTCCGCACACCACTGATTTGCAACATGTGGTTATTTGAATTACTGTTGCCTTCCTGTTAGCTTGAAACACTCTGACCTCTCTCATTATCAAGCTGTTTTTCACCTACAGTACTACCTCTCATTGGTTTTTTTTTGTTTTTCGCACCATTCTCTGTAAACTCTAGAGACTGTTGTGCATGAAGATCCCAGGTGATCAGCAGTTTCTGAGATACTCAAACCACCCCGTCTGGCACCGACAATCATTCCATAGTCAGAGTCACTTAGATCATATTTCTTTCCCAATCTGACGTTTGGTCTGAATAACGACCTCTTGACCATGTCTGCATGCTTTTATGCATTGAGTTGCTGCCACGTGATTGGCTGATTAGATATTGTATTAACGAGCAGGTGTACAGGTGTGCCTAATGAAATGGTCACTGAGTGTACAGTATAGGAGGAAATGTTTCCCAAATCCTACTGCTTAACTTTAAGAACCAAAGATCATAAAAATAGAAGATTGAATTATTATTATTTAAATAGTGAAAGACTGTGGCATGCTGTTGTGCAGAGGGACTTGGGTATGCTGGTACATGAATTGCAATGGCTTGGTTTACAGGTGAAACAAGTTCAAAGATTTGAAGTACATTTATTATCAAAGTATGTATGCAGTATACAACCCTGAGGTTCATCTTCCCACAGACAGCCATGAAACAAGGGGGATATTAGAGGAAGGTTTTTTACTCAGAGAGTGGTTGGTAGAATGCACTGCCTGAGTCAGTGGTGGAGGCAGATACACTAGTGAAATTTAAGAGTCTACTAGACAGGTATATGGAGGAATTTAAGGTGGGGGGGGGTTATATGGGAGACAGGGTTTAAGGGTCGGCACAACATTGTGGGCTGAAGGGCCTGTACTGTGCCGTACTGTTCTATGTTCTGTGAAACAAAGAAACACCGTGGAATCTATTCAAAGAAAACATCAGGTACCCAATGTGCAAAAAAAAAACAATTCATGCAAATAGCGAAAAAACACACAGAATATAAAATATCAAACCACAGAGTCATTGAAACAGACCAGTTCATTTTAGCACTGCGTCAACTGCAGGCCACGGTGCCAGTTTGCCCCGATCAAAGTCACACAAAATATCAATTTTAAAAAAAGTAACTAGAAACTCAGATAACATGAGCTCCAGCGACCAATCCGCAAACTGCTTTGATTAAACCTTGCCCAAGACCCAAGACTCCAGCATCATTCTTCGGCAGCAAAGAGTAAGTGGCGGGGAGAGAAAGAGAGACAGAGAGAGAGAGAGAGAGAGAGCAAGAGAAAGAGAGAGAGAGAGAGAGAGAGACCAGACTAGGTTATTAAGAAAGCAAGTGGAATATTGGCTTTCTTTGCTAGAGGGATTGAATTTAAGAGCAGGGTGGTTATGCCTCAACTGTGCAGGGTACCGATGAGACCATACCCTGCAGTACTGTGTGAAGTTCTGGTCTCCTAAACTTAAGGAAAGATTTACTGGCTTTAAAGGCGGCGCAGAGGAGGTTCATGGGGTTGATTCCAGAGATGAGGAGATTAACATATTAGGAGAGATTGAGTCGCCAGGGACTATACTCACTGGAATTCAGAAGAATGAGAGAAGATCTTACAGAAATATTTTTAAAAAATGAAAGGGATAGATATGATAAAGGCAGGAAAGTTGTTTCCACCGATAGGTAAAATTAGAGCTAAGGGACATAGCCTCAAGGTTCAGAGGAATAAATATAGGACAGAGATCAGGAGGGACTGCTATTCCCAGAGAGTCGTGAATGTGTGGAATTCTCTGCTGCAGAATTAGAATCAGGTTTTATATCACTGGTATATGTTGTGAAAATTATTGTTATACAGCAGCAATACAATCATAATGAAAACTGTGAATTACAGTAAGCAGTATACTTATATGTCTCTGTGTTAAATTAATTAAGTAGTGCAAAAAAGTGGTGAGGTAATGTTCATGGAATCAATGTCCATTTAGAAATCGGATGATAGGGGGGAAGAAGCTGTTCCTGAATTGTTGAAATTGTGCCTTCAGGCTCCTGTACCTCCTCCTTTAGGATAGCAATGAGATGAGGACATGTCCTGGATCCTGGGGAGACCTTAGCACCATGATTGAGCTGACTGAGCTTACAATTTTCTACAGCTTATTTTGATCCTGTGCAGTAGCCCCATCCACAAACCCCCCCCGGGCGGTGATGCAGTCAGTTAGAATGCTGCCCACGGTACATTCGTAGAAATTTGCCAATATCGTTGGTGACATACCAAATCTCCTCAAATTCTGAATGAAATATAGCCTCTGTCAGGCCTTTTATGTAACTGCATGGATATGTTGCACTCTGGATAGCTCCTCAGACACCCGGGGACTTGAAAGTGCTCATTGCTCACTCTTTCCAATCCTGGTCCCTCTATGAGGTCTGGCTTGTGTTCCCTCATCTTTACCCTCTCTGAAGTCCACAATCAATTCTTTGGTCTTAGTGACATTGAGGGCAAGCTACCTCATTAAATATACTTAAGACACAGTTAAGTAGATGGTCGCAGAACAGGGGAATTAAAGTAGGTTGTTGGAGCTGAGCCCACGGCCAGAGCAGCCATGATCTTATAGAACGGCAGGTCAGTCGCAATGGCCAGATGGCCAACTCCTGCTTCTATTTCTTAAGTTCTTACGTGCTCCTGTTTTGAATTCTCCCCCAACCCCCTAATATTTTCTCGCTTCCTCCCATGCACCAGAGAAAGTGGACGCTTTGCGGTAAGAATCAAACCCTCATTCACATGAAGACAGAAGCCTTGGGCACACTTCACACTTCAGACCAAAGGAACAGGTGACAACATAAGGAGAGGCGTTCCCCTCCTGTTGCTGGAGGGAGACACACAGGCACGTCGATCACACACTGCCCCAGCACCCCACAAGCCACATAAAGCAGCGGTCCCCAACCACCGGGCCGCGGACCGGTACCGGGCCGCAGAGCATGCACTACCGGGCCGCGAGGAAACGATATGATTTGGTGATATGAGTCAGCTGCACCTTTCCTCATTCCCTGTCACGGCCACTGTTGAGCCATTACGCACACGAGGTCATTACCCGCGGTTTACCCATGTCAGCGTGGGAAGAAGACCAACTCCTCGAGCTTGCAAATGACGGCGGGCTGAAAAGTACGTTTGACATAACATCTCTGCCGGCCTTCTGGATCAAAGTCAAGGCTGAATATCCTGAGATAGCCACGAAAGCACTGAAAACATTGCTTCCATTTCCAACATATCTCTGCGATGAATGTAACAAAACTAAATTGAGGAATAGACTGGTCATAAGGAACCCCATTCGAGTATCACTGTCCCCCATCACCCCTCGATGGCACCGTCTTGTTGCAGGAAAACAAGCCCAAGGCTCCCACTGATTCAGCGATATTGGTGTGTTGTAATGATTTTATATGTTCATACGGGGAAAATATGTGCTGTGTGTTTAATATCCAAAACGTTACTTAAAATGTTATGATGCTATTGACTTATATAACCATATAACAATTACAGCACGGAAACAAGCCATCTCTGCCCTTCTAGTCTGTGCCGAATGCTACTCTCACCTCGTCCCTCTGACCTGCACTCAGCCCATAACCCTCCATTCCTTTCCTGTCCATATACCTATCCAATTTTTCTTTAAATGATAATATCGAACCTGCTTCTGCCACTTCTACTGGAGGTTCGTTCAACACTTACTTCAAGCTCTCCTGTCCTCCCCTGATAATTGACTTATCGCTATATTCGTGCGAGGAAAATATGCGCTGTGTGTTTAATATTAAATTCGTTAGATAAGCCCTTTTAGAAACAAAATTGAGTGTATTAGCCACTTATCACCGATATTACGGTCGTGATTAACACCTCCCCCCGTGAACGGACTCGCCAAAAACGATTTGTAGAAAAAATAATCGGCACGTGCACACATGCACAAGTCACACATGCGCACTGGTGCCCGCGCAAGGCTTCATGGTCATTGTAGTCTTTCTCTGGGTAAACACAACATATTTGACTGCTACTCTTTTCCGTTGCCAAACACCTCCCCCCCCCCCCCACCCCCCCACCGGTCGGCCGGTCCGCCAGTCCGCAAGAATGTTGTCAATATGAAACCGGTCTGCAGCGCAAAAAAGGTTGGGGACTCCTGACATACAGTACAGACTCCAACAAGAACAGGACCTGCCTTGACCTCGCAGCCTGGGCGAGTCACGGAGGGACGCTGCTTGCACGTGGAAGAGTCAGCACTTTAAGGTGGGAGGACCCCTCGAGTACCAGGGGCCATCTCTCCATCCTGTGCACCGACTTCTTTGCATTCGTTTGATCAGGAACGGAGAATCCACCTCTTGGGCAACATGCGTTCCTGCTTAATTCCAGATCAAACAGTCATTATCTCGGAAACACATGGAGCGGGTGCGCCATGTAGTCACTTAACACATAAACTTTGCAAAATTGTTCCCTGGTTGTAAACCGCCACCCTCCTGCGATGGACCCATTTCCATCTGAAGAGGAGGGTGTGCTGATAACTCTTGTTACTGCTGAATTCAGCCGGTTCTCCTGCCAGATCCTGGCTACTTTGATGAGCCTGAACCAAGAGCGTAGCCACGAGAGAACTTCAGAGATTGCAATGGGCTGTTCACACTGTGCGGAGCTCAGCGTGAACCCTCACCAAAGGAGATTGAGGGATCAGTGAGGCCTACTGCTGACAGAGGCTCTTTTGGGGCAGGGGACCTTTGAAGTTGCAATCTTATCACCATCAGAAACATATCAAAGTATGAAGTGAAATGCATCGTTTTCATTAACAGCCAACACAACCTAAAGATACGCTGGCACTGCCACACATTCTGGTGCCAATATAGCATGCCCACAATGCTTGGCGCGTGGCCAAGTGGTTAAGGCGTCAGTCTAGTGATCTGAAGGTTGCTAGATTGAGCCTCAACTGAGGCAACGTGTTCTGTCCTTGAGCAAGGCACTTAATCACACATTGCTCTGCGACGACACTGGTGCCAAGCTGTATGGGTCCTAATGCCCCTCCCTTGGACAACATTGGTGTTGTGGAGAGGGGAGACTTGTAGCATGGGCAACTGCCAGTCTTCCATACAACCTTGCCCAGGCCTGCGCCCTGGAAACCTTCCAAGGCACAAATTCATGGTTTCACGAAACTAACGGATGCCTACAATGCTTGGCAGAACAACAGCAAAACAAAACCCTTTCCTTCCTCCCACCCACCCACCCACCCATTCCCAACCACAGGACAGGTTGCCTCCATGCCTCAGGCTTCCATTGGACTTGTGGACTCGCAGACTTCGGACCTCCAACTTCACCAGTGGACTTGCAGACTTATTGACACAGGGCTTTGGCCATCGGGCCTCGACTTCTGAACTTCCGATCGACCTTTGTGCTTTGATCATCAGTATCAGCCCCCGTACTCTCTGATGACAGGACCCCGATCTCCAGGCCTTAAGCTTTGGACACGCCGATGACTGGACCCTGAACTCAAACCCATCGGCCGGTGACTCACCACCTAGGTGTCACTGGCCCTCATGCCTCCTCTGGTCTTACTGACGCCACCAGGGAACTTTATGACCTGGGATGGGAGTGTGCCAACCTAGTCTTCGCTGGTCTTTATTCCACAGCTCCCGAGACATCCACAACCCAACGAGGATTAGATTACATTCCCAAAAGAGATTATATAAAAGTTGATCACACCACCTTGTATAAAATTGCGAGGGATAGATAGGACAACTGCTAAAAAGGGTGTCTCAACTGGGTAGTGATCTAAAGCTGAGGGCCACTGTCTCCGGATAAATGGCAGCCCATTTAAAACAGAAATGAGGAAACAGAAATTTCTTCACTCAGAAGAATGAAAATCTTACGGAATCTTCTTCACCTGATGGGTCTGAGTCCGTAGTTGATTTGCAAGTTTAAGACTAGAGAACCGTAGTGTTACACAGCACCGAACTAGGTCCTTAGGCCCAACCAGTCCCTGGCAACCAAGATGTCTATCCAAGCTAGTCCTATTGCAAGCACCAGACCCTTAGCCCCTAAACCTTTTTGGTCCATATACTGGTCTAAAGTTCTTTTAAACACTCTATCCACCTCCACCACCTTCCCCTTTTCATATACTCACTACCCTCTATGTGAAGAAGTTACCCCTCAGGTCCTTTTTAAATCTTTCCCCTGTCACCTTCAACCTTTGCCCTTTAGTTTTAGACTGATCTATCCTGGGAAAAAGTCTGTCACCATCCATCTTTTCTACAGTTCTCATGAGATTATAAATCTCTATAAGTCACTCATCAGCCCTCCTTTGTTCCAGGGGCAATAGTCTCAGCCTATGTAGGCTCTCCTTATAAGTCAATAACTGTCATTACAATACTTGACATTTGGAGAATCAAGAGACCCGTGGAACAGGCAGGAAAATGGAGATGGAGCACAGGTTCGTACTGAATGCCAGAATTTGCTTGATGGGCTGAAGGGCCCTTTGCCCTCTCTTTTTCACGTTCTTATCCACAGAGAGACAGAGTTTGAGGCATCTTTCCCTGAAAGATTATATCTGCAGTCACGTGGGGAAAAAATGCAAGAGATATTTAACAGGTCAAACAAGATCTGTGGAGAGTTTAACTCTTCACATCAATGAAATTTCAAAAGTTCAAAGTTTGAAGTAAATCAACTATCAAAGTACATCAATGTCACCAAATGCTACTTTGAGATTCATTTTCCTACACGAAAGAAAGTAATAACAATTGTACTTGAACAGACAAAGCTTTACAAGGAAAACTGCCATAAGTAAACAGCATCCATCATCAGGATGCTCATCGTTCAGCCCATTCTCCTTTCTCACTGCTGCCACCGAGAAGGAGGTACAGGAGCCTTAGGTCCCACACCAGCAGGTTCGGGAACAGTTATTACCCCTCAACCATCGGGCTCCTGAACCAGTGCGGATAACTTCACTCACCTCAATGTCGAACCGACTCAACTCGACGACCTACAGACTCACTTTCAAGGATTCTGTCTCAATATTATTTATATTTTTGCACAATTTGTCATCTTTGGCAAATTGGTTGTTTCACAGTCTTATCTTTTTTCATAAATTCTTTCGCATTCATGTTCCTGTAAATGCCGGCAAGAAAACAAATCTTATGGTAGAACGTGGTAACGTATGTGTACTTTGTTAATAACGTTACTTTGACTTTGACTAATCTGTGATTACTGACGCTGTAAAATATTGTGCTGAACGCTATGCTACCGCGTCACTGCCGTGTTATCCGTATATGCACCCCCGCTCCATTTTAATAGCTGAAATGTTCAACCTGGACCAGCTGGGACAAGTCTGTGCCTCCTATGGGATGATGTCTTCCATTGCCATTGCCCTGTAGAACCCCAGGAGCGTGCTGTTGCATGAGAATGATAAAGAGAGGGTGATGGAAATCTGGATCGAACACAGAGAATGCGGGCAACACTTAGGTCACCTCAGTAGAGATCTGTTTTCACTTTGACACAAGAGTCTTTTCCTGTTGATCAGTGTCAAAAAGGCCAAATTAAATCCACTGTAATTCAATGTTGTAAAACAATAAAACATGAAAACGTCCAGGGAGGGGGGTGGGGTTGAATACTTTTTTTAGGCACTGTAAGTACATAGATAGAAAGAACATCCATATTATCACTTTGTAATATATATTATGGTTGCATGGGGGTTCTACCTTGTAATGATGAACCTCTGGAGTTATTGCTATTTTGTATCTGAAGCCTCTGCTTTTATATTCGTTCCTTCTCAGTTCAAATGTTGCATTTCAATATTCAGGAGGGATAGACATGAAAGAAAAGGAGGTGGGGTGGCGTTGCTGGTTAAAGAAGAGATTAACGCAATAGAAAGGAAGGACATAAGCCGGGAAGATGTGGAATCGATATGGGTAGAGCTGCGTAATACTAAGGGGCAGAAGACGCTGGTGGGAGTTGTGTACAGGCAGTAGTGAGGTCGGAGATGGTATTAAACAGGAAATTAGAAATGTGTGCAATAAAGGAACGGCAGTTATAATGGGTGACTTCAATCTACATGTAGATTGGGTGAACCAAACTGGTAAAGGTGCTGAGGAAGGGGATTTCTTGGAATGTATGCGGGATGGTTTTTTGAACCAACATGTCGAGGAACCAACTAGAGAGCAGGCTATTCTGGACTGGGTTTTGAGCAATGAGGAAGGGTTAATTAGCAATCTTGTCGTGAGAGTCCCCTTGGGTAAGAGTGACCATAATATGGTGGAATTCTTCATTAAGATGGAGAGTGACATAGTTAATTCAGAAACAAAGGTTCTGAACTTAAAGAGGGGTAACTTTGAAGGTATGAGATGTGAATTAGCTAAGATAGACTGGCAAATGACACTTAAAGGATTGACGGTGGATATGCAATGGCAAGCATTTAAAGATTGCATGGATGAACTACAACAATTGTTCATCCCAGTTTGGCAAAAGAATAAATCAAGGAAGGTAGTGCACCCGTGGCTGACAAGAGAAATTAGGGATAGTATCAATTCCAAAGAAGAGCATACAAATTAGCCAGAAAAAGTGGCTCACCTGAGGACTGGGAGAAATTCAGAGTTCAGCAGAGGAGGACAAAGGGTTTAATTAGGAAGGGGAAAAAAGATTATGAGAGAAAACTGGCAGGGAACATAAAAACTGACTGTAAAAGCTTTTATAGATATGTAAAAAGGAAAAGACTGGTAAAGACAAATGTAGGTCCCCTACAGACAGAAACAAGTGAATTGATTATGGGGAGCAAGGACATGGCAGACCAATTGAATAATTACTTTGGTTCTGTCTTCACTAAGGAGGATATAAATAATCTTCCAGAAATAGTAGGGGACAGAAGGTCCAGTGAGATGGAGGAACTGAGCGAAATACATGTTAGTAGGGAAGTGGTGTTAGATAAATTGAAGGGATTGAAGGCAGATAAATCCCCAGGGCCAGATGGTCTGCATCCCAGAGTGCTTAAGGAAGTAGCCCAAGAAATAGTGGATGCATTAGTGATAATTTTTCAAAACTCGTTAGATTCTGGACTAGTTCCTGAGGATTGGAGGGTGGCTAATGTAACCCCACTTTTTAAAAAAGGAGGGAGCAAGAAGCTGGGGAATTATAGACCGGTTAGCCTAACGTCGGTGGTGGGGAAACTACTGGAGTCAGTTATCAAAGATGTGATAACAGCACATTTGGAAAGCGGTGAAATCATTGGACAAAGTCAGCATGGATTTGTGAAAGGAAAATCATGTCTGACGAATCTCATAGAATTTTTTGAGGATGTAACTAGTAGAGTGGATAGGGGAGAACCAGTGGATGTGGTATATTTGGATTTTCAAAAGGCTTTTGACAAGGTCCCACACAGAAGATTAGTGTGCAAACTTAAAGCACACGGTATTGGGGGTAAGGTATTGATGTGGATAGAGAATTGGTTAGCAGACAGGAAGCAAAGAGTGGGAATAAACGGGACCTTTTCAGAATGGCAGGCGGTGACTAGTGGGGTACCGCAAGGCTCAGTGCTGGGACCCCAGTTGTTTACAATATATATTAATGACTTGGATGAGGGAATTAAATGCAGCATCTCCAAGTTTGCGGATGACACGAAGCTGGGTGGCAGTGTTAGCTGTGAGGAGGATGCTAAGAGGATGCAGAGTGACTTGGATAGGTTGGGTGAGTGGGCAAATTCATGCAGGTGCAATTTAATGTGGATAAATGTGAAGTTATCCACTTTGGTGGCAAAAATAGGAAAACAGATTATTATCTGAATGGTGGCCGATTAGGAAAAGGGGAGGTGCAACGAGACCTGGGTGTCATTATACACCAGTCATTGAAAGTGGGCATGCAGGTATAGCAGGCGGTGAAAAAGGCGAATGGTATGCTGGCATTTATAGCAAGAGGATTCGAGTACAGGAGCAGGGAGGTACTACGGCAGTTGTACAAGACCTTGGTGAGACCACACCTGGAGTATTGTGTGCAGTTTTGGTCCCCTAATCTGAGGAAAGACATCCTTGCCATAGAGGGAGTACAAAGAAGGTTCACCAGATTGATTCCTGGGATGGCAGGACTTTCATATGAAGAAAGACTGGATGAACTGGGCTTGTACTCGTTGGAATTTAGAAGATTGAGGGGTGATCTGATTGAAATGTATAAAATCCTAAAGGGATTGGACAGGCTAGATGCAGGAAGATTGTTCCCGATGTTGGGGAAGTCCAGAACGAGGGGTCACAGTTTGAGGATAAAGGCGAAGCCTTTTAGGACTAAGATTAGGAAAAACTTCTTCACACAGAGAGTGGTGAATCTGTGGAATTCTCTGCCACAGGAAACAGTTGAGGCCAGTTCATTGGCTATATTTAAGAGGGAGTTAGATGTCGCCCTTGTGGCTAAAGGGATCGGGGGGTATGGAGAGAAGGCTGGTACAGGGTTCTGAGTTGGATGATCAGCCATGATCATACTGAATGGCGGTGCAGGCTCGAAGGGCCGAATGGCCTACTCCTGCACCTATTTTCTATGTTTCTATCTATGTTTAGTCTTTCTATGGCTTTAATAAAATGGTTGACCTTCAGAATAACTTGCGAGGTCATATCAGGAGGCAGTTAAGAGTCAACCACGTTCATTTGAGTATGGAGTCAGTGGCCATTTTATTAGGTACTACCTGCACACCTGCTCATTAATGCAAATATCAAATCAGCCAAGCATGTAACAGCAACTTAAAGCATGAACGCATACAGACATGACCAATTCTTCCCCATTCTGATGTTTGGTGTGAAAACAGCAACACAGTCATTGGTAAAAGAATCGGGGGGGGGGGCGCGGTGTTGGGTGCTAATGGGAATGTGAGGAAGAATAGGTTACAGATCTGCAGGGAAGTAAGAGGGGGAAATATTATTGACAGGATTACTCTTTTGAGAGCCAGTATGGACTCAATGGGCTGAATGGTCTTGTGTATCTTAGTAAGGAAGTTTAGCATAAGTAATGCACCTAATGTCATGGAGGGATTTTAGATTACATCCCCAAATCCCCGAAGTGTAAGGGAGGAAGTATACTTATCCGTGTAAGCGGAACAAGTGCTACACATGCCCTTACACTTCCTCCCTTACCACCATTCAGGGCCCTAAACAGTCCTTCCAGGTGAGGCAACACTTCACCTGTGAGTCGGCTGGGGTGATATACTGCATCCGGTGCTCCCGATGTGGCCTTTTATATATTGGCGAGACCCGACGCAGACTGGGGGACCGCTTCGCTGAACATCTACGCTCTGTCCGCCAGAGAAAGCAGGATCTCCCAGTAGCCACACATTTTAATTCCACATCCCATTCCCATTCTGACATGTCTATCCACGGCCTCCTCTACTGTAAAGATGAAGCCACACTCAGGTTGGAGGAACAACACCTTATATTCCATCTGGGTAGCCTCCAACCTGATGGCATGAACATCGACTTCTCTAACTTCCGCTGATGCCCCACCTCCCCCTCGTACCCCATCTGTTACTTATTTTTATACACACATTCTTTCTTTCACTCTCCTTTTTCTCCCTGTCCCTCTGAATATACCCCTTGCCCATCCTCTGGGTTCCCCCCCCCCGTCTTTCTGCCCGGATCTCCTGTCCCATGATCCTCTCATATCCCTTTTGCCAATCACCTGTCCAGCTCTTGGCTCCATCCCTCCCCCTCCTGTCTTCTCCTATCATTTTGGATCTCCCCCTCCCCCTCCCACTTTCAAATCCCTTACTCACTCTTCCTTCAGTTAGTCCTGACGAAGGGTCTCGGCCTGAAACGTCGACTGTACCTCTTCCTAGAGATGCTGCCTGGCCTGCTGCGCTCACCAGCAACTTTGATGTGTGTTGCTTGAATTTCCAGCATCTGCAGAATTCCTCTTGTTCTCATTCTTACTATGTTCTGTACCAGCAGTTATGGTTGAAATGACAATAAAAATCGACTTGACTTGGCTTGATATGGGTCTCTGTTGTGGACTGAGAGTGGGAGGGGGACAGGGAGAGGGGAGTCATGGTTGGGAAAAGGAGAAGGGAGAGGGGAGGGAGCAAAAAGCACTAGAGATACACAATGTGCTGATCAATAAATCAATTGTTTGGAATCAAATCACCTTGCCTGGTGTCTCAGGCTGAGTTTGTCAGAACCCATGCCACACCCTGTCCCACACCCCTCCCGCGGTGCTCCACCCTTGCCATGTCCAACATCCTTTGCTCCCGCCATTTTTACAAACTCACTCTCTGCTCCACTTTGACGAATAGGAGTACTGTGCAAACGTCTCTGGCTATGTACAATACCTATTTACAGTATTCACCCCACCCCCCCGGAAGTTTTCATGTTTTATTGTTTTACAATATTGAATCACAGGGGAGTTAATTTGGCTTTTTTGACACTAATCAACAGAAAAAGACTCCTTCGTGTCACAGTGAAAACAGATCTCTACTGTACAGCATGATCGAAATTAATTACAAATATAACACACAAAATCAGTGATGTTCCTGGTGCGGGGTGGTGCCGAATTTCGGTGCCAATACAAGGGCGGGAGTGCGGTGCACCCGGCGGGGGGTTGGGGGGGGAATCCCCGGGGTCCTGTTGTGCGGTTTGGGGAACCTCCCGGGTTCCCGATGTGTGGGTTGGGAATCCCCGGGGTCCTGTTGTGCGGTTTGGGGAATCCCCGAGGTCCCATTGTACGGGTTGGGGAATCCCCGGACTCCTGTTGTGCAGGTTTGGGGAATCCCCAGGGTCCCGTTGTGCGGGTTGGGAATCTCTGGGGTCCCGTTGTGCAGTTTGGGAATCCCCCGGGTCCCATTGTGCGGTTTGGGGAATCCCCGGGGTCCCATTGGGCACGTTGGGGAACCCCCAGGGTCCCATTGTGCGGGTTGGGGAACCTCCAGGGTACCGTTGTGCGGTCGGGGAATCCTCGGGGTCCCATTGTGTGGTTGGGGAATCCCCGGGGTCCCGTTGTGCGGGTTGGGGAACCCCCAGGGTACCGTTGTGTGGTTGGGGAATCCTCGGGGTCCCGTTGTGAGGTTTGGGAATCTGCGGGGTTCCATTGTGCGGGTTGGGGAATCCCCGGGGTCCCGTTGTGAGGTTTGGGAATCTCCGGGGTTCCATTGTGCGGGTTGGGGAATCTCCGGGGTCCCGTTGAGGGAGGTTGGGGAACCCCCAGGGTACCGTTGTGCAGGTTTGGGGAATCCCCAGGGTCCCGTTGTGCGGGTTGGGAATCTCCGGGGTCCCGTTGTGCGGTTTGGGAATCCCTGGGGTCCCATTGTGCGGTTTGGGGAATCCCCGGGGTCCCATTGGGCACGTTGGGGAACCCCCAGGGTCCCATTGTGCGGGTTGGGGAACCTCCGGGGTCCATTGTGTGGTTGGGGAATCCTCGGGGTCCCGTTGTGAGGTTTGGGAATCTCCGGGGTCCCGTTGTGCAGGTTGGGGAATCTCCGGGGTTCCATTGTGCGGGTTGGGGAACCCCCAGGGTACCGTTGTGCGGGTTGGGGAACCCCCGGGTTCCCGTTGTGCGGGTTGGGGAATCTCTGGGGTCCCGTTGTGAGGTTTGGGAATCTCCGGGGTTCCATTGTGCGGGTTGGGGAATCCCCGGGGTCCTGTTGTGCAGGTTGGGGAACCCCCAGGGTACCGTTGTGCGGGTCGGGGAATCCTCGGGGTCCCGTTGTGAGGTTTGGGAATCTCTGGGGTTCCATTGTGCGGGTTGGGGAATCTCCGGGGTCCCGTTGTGTGGTTGGGGAATCTCCGGGGTCCCGTTGAGGGAGGTTGGAGAATGCCCGAGCCCCGGGGTCTTGTTGAGGGGGTTGGATCCCCCGGGATTCATTGAGGGCTGTTGAGCGGAGGAAGGAGCTTGGTTGAAGAGCAGGGCCCAGGGTGTGGGGTATCCCGATGCTGGGAGATGGCAATAATGATCCCGATGGGAGGGGTGCGGAGCGGGTCGGTTGTCCCAGATAAGGGGGAGAGACCGGACCCCAACAATCAGGTCTGAGGTACGGCTCCGTCTGGGCGAACGTCTCTATGGCCGCACTCCCATTAAAGCGGCCTGTCGGAGGCTCAATTTATTTTTGTGGCCAGGGCAAATTTTCCAAATAAGGAAAACTATTTTGTATCAGAAGTCAAGTGTTCCGCTGGTTTTAATTGTTTCAGTCATATTTAGACCGCGGCCCCAGGGATGACTGTGGATGTGGATGTGGACGGGGCTCAGACGCCACAAAGCCCAAGGACATTAATCACATCCAGTTACACCGCGGGCGGGGACGGGAGTTTAAACAGAAGTCCTTGCTCCTACTACTGATTAACTTCTGGAGAAGTCCTTGTTACAACATCCCCCCACTGAGATCGACTGCTAACCCGCCCCCAGCACCCTCAAACGCGCCCCAAAATCAGTCTCCGTGTGCCGCAGGATCCAGATTATAAACCAGGAGCCCCGGCTGGGTTTCACCCTCTGTAAACAAGATGTTGGGGGAACTCGGCTGTCCAGGCAATGGAGATTTCAGATGAAGACGTCAACTGCCTGTTTCAAGATTCGAGATACAGGATTGTCTTTTTTTTGTCATTCATCAGTGTAAAGGAGAACAAAATGATTGGTACTCCGGTTCAGATGCAGCATTAAAAAGCACAATAAGATAAAGAACACAATATTAATAAATACATAAGATTAGCTTCTATACACGGACAAGGGTATACATAATCGGCATCAGGGTTAATATCACCGGCATATGTCGTGAAATTTGTTGTCTTTGTGGCAGCAGTGCAATTAAATGCATAATAATAGAAAGAAAAAAACTGGATTACAGTAAATATATATTAAATTGTTAAATTAAATAAGTAGTGCTAGACTAGAAATAAAAAAATAGTGAGATGGTGTTCATGGATTCAATGTCCATTCAGAAATCGGATGGGGAAGAAGCTGTTCCTGAATCACTGAGTGTGTGCCTTCAACCTTCTGTACCTCCTCCCTGATGGTAGCAATGAGAACAGGGCATGTCCTGGGTGATGGGGGGTTCTGAATGATGGCTGCCACCTTTTAGGGGCATCGCTCCTTGAAGATGGATACTACGAAGGCTAGTGCCCGTGTTGGAGCTGACTAAGTTTACAACTTTCTGCAGCTTACTTGGAACCTATGGTGTAGTTCCCCCCTCCCCGTACACACTAGCCAGACATGCAGCCACTTACAATGCTCTTCCCAGTGCATCGGTAGAAATTGGCCAGTGTCTGGTGACAAACCTCCTCAAACTCCTCATGAAATATAGCCACTGTCATGCCTTTTTTGTAGCTGTGTCGATATGTTGGGCCCAGGTTAGACCCTCAGAGACATTGACACCCAGGAACTTGAAATTGCTCATTGACAGATTTCACTCTGTTAGAAGGGTTTGACAAAGACTCAAGACCTTTGCTGCATTTTCATAGTGGTTAATCTGACTCAGTATCCAGGGAGGGATGTGCACCCTTTTTACCCACTCAGACCAATATCTTAGTCCTTGCCTCCTGAGCATCTACTGCCCATCCCATTCGCTGATTTCACACAACCACTCAGTGGCCACTTTATGAGGTACACCTACACACCTGCTCGTTAACATAAATATCTAATCAGCCAATCTTTGCAGGAAAGCATACAGGTGTAGTCAAGAGGTCCAATTGTTGTTCAGACCAAACATCAGAATGGGGAAGAACTGTGATCTTGAGTGACTTTGACCGTGGAATGACTGTTGGTGCCAGATGGGGTGGTTTGAGTATCTCAGAAACTGCCGATCTCCTGGGATTTTCATGCACAACAGTCTCTGGAGTTTACAGAGAATGGTGTGAAAAACAAAAAAATATCCAGTTCTGTGGGCGTG
Source organism: Mobula birostris (assembly GCF_030028105.1). Classification (NCBI taxonomy): domain Eukaryota; kingdom Metazoa; phylum Chordata; class Chondrichthyes; order Myliobatiformes; family Myliobatidae; genus Mobula; species Mobula birostris. The sequence continues at coordinate 11,013,567 of NC_092380.1, read as the reverse complement.
AAAGCCTTGTTGATGGGAGAGGTCAGAGGAGAATGGCCAGTCTGGTTCAAGCTGACAGGAAGGTGACAATAACTCAAATAACCACATGTTACAACAGTGGTGTGCAGCAGAGTGTCTCTGAGCACACAACGTGTCGCAACTTGAAGTGGATGGGCTACAGCAGCAGAAGACCACAGACAGACACTCGGTGGCCACTTCATGTGGTACGAGAGGCACAAAATAAAGTGGGCACTGAGTGCACACTCTGTTTAAATTATGCTGGCCCATCATGATGAGCACCTCCACCACCCTGTCACGGGGAGGGAATGTCAACTCAGACCATGAGAGGCCTGCGTCGGGCATTTTCCTGCCTTACAAGGTGCAGATTGGAAGTCTGTGTGGGGCACCACTCCACACACAGACACTAGAGCAATGTGTGGTTAAGTGCCTTGCTCAAGGGCACAAACACGCTGCCACAGCTGAGGCTCAAACTAGCGACCTTCAGATCACTAGACGAATGCCTCAACCATTTGGCCACGTGCCCAACAACAGGGTGTGGAGGTTAATTGTAATCTACAACAGGTCCATCCATTCTGACTGCCCACTTCCAAGGTGGTGACTATGCCCAAGTTGAGAGGTGGTGGACATATGGAAGGTGTGTTTGCACTGGCTCTGGAGTCTTCCCCCACTATCTGACACTGTCCAGGGTTTGAGTACATCCTGGGTAGAGAAGACAGCACCAGAGATTTAGTTTTACTGCTGTTTTAATGAAAGTGATTTTAAAATTCCAAAAAGGATATACAATTGGGAACGGGGAAAGAAGGGGTTAAATATAGGATAAAGTCAGACTGATCGACATGTATGGGTCTGTCGATCATTATTTGAATGGAAAGTTAATACTTGACCTACAGCCAATATCCCAGGAATGAAAGGGTTAAAGTATGAGGTGCATTTGATGGCTCTGGGCCTGTACTCACCGGAGTTTAGAAGAATGGGGGTTGGTGTGGAAATCTCATTGAAACCTACTGGATATTGAAAGGCTTCGATAGTGGTTAGAGGATATTTCCTAAAGTGGGGGTGTCTGGGACCAGATGGCACAGCCTCAGAATCGAGGGACATCCATTTACAGCAGAGATGTGGAGGAATTTCTTTAGCTGGAGGGTGGTGAATCTGTGGAATTTATTATTATAAACGGCTGCTGAGGCCAAGTCATTGGATATATTTAAAGCAGAGGGTGGTAGATACTTAATTAGTAGGGGTATCAAAAGTTATGGGCAAAAGGCACGAGATTTGGATTGAGAGGGAGAATAAATCAATGGCACAGCAGACTCGATGGGCTGAATGGCCTAATTCTGCTCCTATGTTCCTATGGTCGATACCGGGTGTTGAAGCAATCTCTTCGCAGTGATCAGAAGGTGTGTCTTTATTTCAGTGACCGAACACAATGTGGGAAAACATGAACAGTATAAAGAGGATGGCAATCCGTGTGATTCACAACTCCTCTGACGGAACTTTCTTCGGCGGCTGAAAAACAGAACGGGCAGTTTCAGTTGTTGGTAACAGAAATAAGAGCTTGAGACCATATGAAATGAAAGTGGAAGTTAGCCAGTCTGTCCCTCTCTCCTGTTCTGCTGTTCAATAACATCACTGGCACTGCTTTAGTTCAGCATCACTTTCTTATACTAAATCTCTTGCTTCTGTTAAATCTATCAATCTCTGTCTTGAATATAAGACTATACTGTACAGTACTATATATATTGTATATAGTACAATATATGTGGAATAGGCCCTTCCAGTCCTTTGAGCCGCGCTGCCCAGTAACCCCTGATTTGACCCTAGCCTAATCACGGGACAATTCACAATGACCAATTAACCCACCAACCGGTATGTCTGTGGACTGTGGGAGGAAACCGGAGCACCTGGAGGAAATCCACGCGGCCACAGGGAGAACGTACAAAGTCCTTACAGGCAACGGCGGGAGTTGAACCCCGGTCGCCAGCACTGTAAAGAGGAGCCCACGTCAGAATGGGAATGGGAAGTAGAGTTAAAATGCATAGCACTGGGAAGTCCCACCGATGTGCTCAAGGAAGCATCCTACGTTGTGGGTCACTAACGTAGAGGAGGCCGCACTGGGAGCACCGAATACAGTAAGTGACCCCGACAGGTTCACAGGTGAGGGGCTGCCTCACCTGGAAGAACTGTCTGCAGCCCTGAGTGGAGCGAGGGAGGGGGTGCAGCACTTGTCCCGCTGGCAGGGGTAAGTGCCAAGAAGGAGATTAGTGGGGAGGGCTAAGTGAACAAACAAGTCACATGGGGAGCAATCGTGCAGAGAGTGGGGAGAGGAGGGAAAGATATGCTTTGTGGTAGGATCCTGTTGAAGATGACAGGTTTTGGAGAGTGATGTGCCGGTGCAGACTCTCGTCGGGTGGTGAGTTAAGTGCAAGGGGAACTCTATCCCTGTTATGATGCCGGGGAGGTGGGATGAGGACAGATGTCTGCGAAATAGAGGAGTTCAGGGTAGTTGGAGGTGCTTGATAAAGTAGGCCAAAGTCAGCACAGTTGGAATTCTGTTGGAATTCTTTTAGGAAGTAGCAGGCAGGATAGACAAAGGAGAGTTAGTGGATGTAGCTTACATGGATTTTAAGAAGGCCTTTGACAAGGTGATGTGCAAAAGGCTGCTTAACAAAATAAGAGCCCATGGTATTACAGGAAAGATATCTGCGTGGACAGAATGTTGGCCGATTGGCAGGAGGCAGAGAGTTGGAATTAAGGAAGCCTTTTCTGGTTGGCTGCTGGTGACAAGGGGTGTTCTGCAGGGGTTGGAATCGAGGCCACTTCTCTTCACGTTATATGTCAATGATTTGTGACCAAGTTTGCCAAAAGTACAAAGATAGATGGAGGGGACGGTAGTGTTGTAGGACCAGGGAGTCTGCAGAAGGACATGGACTGATTGGGAAAATAGGCAATGAAGTGGCAGATGGAATATCGTGTAGGGAAGTGTATGATCAAGCACTTTGGTAGAAGGAAGAAAATTGTAGACTATTTCCTAAATGGGGAGAGGAAATTCAAAAACCAGAGGTGGAAAGTGACTTGGGAGTTCTTGTGCAGGATTCCCTAAAGGTTAACTTGCAGGTCGAGTCAGTGGTAAGGAAGGCAAATGCTGTGTTAGCATTAATTTCAAAAGACTAGAATATAAGAGCAAGGATGTGAAGCTGAGGATTTATAAGGCATTGGTCAGACTGCACTTGGAGTATTGTGAACAAGAGGAATTCTGCAGATGCTGGAAATTCAAGCAACACACATCAAAGTTGCTGGTGAACGCAGCAGGCCAGGCAGCATCTCTAGGAAGAAGTACAGTCGACGTTTCAGGCCGAGACCCTTCGTCAGGGAGTCCTGACGAAGGGTCTCGGCCTGAAACGTTGACTGTACCTCTTCCTAGAGATGCTGCCTTTGATGTTGGAGTATTGCGAGCAGTTCTGGGCCTCTAAGATGTGCTGGCATTGGAGAGGATCCAGTGGAGGTTCACAAAACTTATTCCAGAAATGAAAGGATTAATGTATGAGACTCATTTAATGGCCCTGGACCTGTACTTGCTGGAGTTTAGAAGAATGAGGGGGGGACCTCATTGAAACCTATCAAATATTGGCCTAGACAGAGTGGATGTGAAGAGGATGTTTCCTGTTGTGGAGGAGTCTAGGACCAGAGGAAACGGCCTCAGAATAGAGAGACATCTACTTAGAACGGAGATTAGAAGGAATTTTTTTAGCCACGTTATCATTTACCCTCACTAGTTATACCTGTCAGGGAATGTAGAGAGGCTTGACCCAAAATCAGAACAGTGAAGATGATTTAGCAGGAAATGATAGTTTACTAATAGACTGCAAAATAACAAGCCACAAGGGGCCACAAGGTAAGAGAGAACCATCTACGGCCCACTACCTGTCGATGTGAATGGCCACCTTGGTCAGGCCCAGGAAGAAGGTGAGGAGGAGGTACCCCAATTGAGTCAGACCTCCCTCACCTTAGCACCAGGTGCCCACACATCAGGAGAATGGGGCTGAAATGTGACCGGAACTTGAGGAGAAGCCCTTCCCAAATTTTCCAAGCAGGGTCAGCAACCTCTCACAGTGCACATACATGAAATACAGACTCATCCAGACTGCAGAAATGGACAAGTCCGTGATTAAAATAAAGGCCAGTTCCACAGCGCAGCTCTGTCCCTGCCCTGGAATGTTTGACGGGGATGACTAGAGGGAGCTTCTCACTGCTTCTAACCTCTGCTCTACCTTCTCTGGGCACAGCACACAAAATGCTGTAGGGGGCATAATTTTAAGGTGATTGGAGTAAAGTACGGGGGGGGGGGATGTTGGAGGTAGGTTTTTACAGAGTGGTGAATACGCTTTAAGAGCTGGTGGTAGAGGCAGATACATTAGGGACATTTAGGATACTCTTAGATAAGTCAAGGTCAAAGTAAATTTATTATCAAATTATGTAATGACACTGTGTACTGCTTTAAGATTCATTTTCTTGCAGGTATTTATAGGAATAAATGCAGCTTCCATTATTAAGGACCTCCAGCACCCAGGGCATGCCCTTTTCTCACTGTTACCATCAGGTAGGAGATACAGAAGCCTGAAGGCACACACTCAGCGATTCAGGAACAGCTTCTTCCCCTCTGCCATCCAATTCCTAAATGGACACTACCTCACTTTTAAAAAATATACAGTATTTCTGTTTTTGCACATTTTAAAAAATCTATTCAATATACATATACTGTAATTGATTAACTTAATTATTATTAATTTTTTATTTTATTTATTATTTTTCTCTCTCTCTGCTAGATTATGTATTGCATTGAACTAAGTTAACAAATTTCACGTCACATGCTGGTGATGATAAACCTGATTCTGATTCTGAAAATAAATAACTATAATTTATGAAAAAATATACATGAACAAAGACTGACATACAATCAATGTGTAAAAGAAGACACATTATTCAAAAGAGTACTGAGAATATAAATTGCAGAGTCCTTGTAAGTGAGTCCATAGGCTGTGGAATCAGTTCAGCGTTGTTGAGGGTTATGTTATCCAGCAGATGCCTTGTGCAGATTGGCACATGGATGATAGGGAAATGGAGGGCTATGTGGGAAGGAAGGGTTAGATTGATCTTGGAGTAGGTTAGAAGGTTGTTACAACATCATGGGTCAAAAGGCCTTTACTGTGCTATACTGTTCTATGTTTTATATAACTCAGCAGGTAAAGCAGCTTCCATGGAGGGGAATAAGCAGTCAATTTTTCAGACATAAATCTCAACTTTAAAGTCAGTTTGTGTGTGGGCCCCACCTCTTTGTCCTGAGCATCAGAGAGAGAAACGAGCTTTCCCACCCTGGTTCCTGCCCCCTTCCTTTCCAGTCCTGATGAAGGCTCTCAGTATGAAACGTCGTCTGTTTATTCCTCTCCATAGAAGCTGCCTGACCTGCTGAGTTCCTTCAGTACTTTGTGTGTGTTTCTCAAGATTTCCAGCATCTGTATAATCCATCCATGCCTTCTCTGGGTCCGTCTGATGTCATAAACTCTGGATTTTTGCTTTATGGGCTTCACCTTAATGAGCTAGGCAGAGATAGCAGTTGAGTTTCGACAATGAATCGAGTGAGTTGGGAGCCGTCCCGTGAACGGGCTTCCCTGCAGGGTAACAATGGTCTGCCAGTTCCCTCTAGTGGCTATGCCTTTGCTGTGCTCCCGCTTGACAAACCTGACATTGCTGGGATTTAACACAAGAAAATCCAAAGTAACACACACAAAATGCTGGAGGAACTTAGGCAGCATCTGTGTAAAAGAATAAACAGTCGATGTTTCGGGCCAAGACCCTTCATCAGGACTGGGATATGGCATCTGTAGCTTTTGATCTTCAAGAAGTTCAAAGTAAATTTATTAATAACAACGAGCTTGGGATTCATTTCCTTGCAGGCATTTATGGGGGAAAGAGAAATACAGTAGAATTTATGAAAAACTACACTTAAACAAAAACTGACAAACAACCAATGTGCAACAGAAGCCAAAATATGCAAATTAAACAAAAATAGTGAGAACTTATGTTGTAAAGAGTCCTTGAAAGTGACTGTGTAGGTTGTAGAATCAGTTCAGAGGAGTGGTGAGTGAAGTTGTCCGTGTCAGTTCAGGAGCCCAGTGGCTGAAGGGTATTAACTTTTACTGAACCTGCTGGGATAGGACCTAAAGCTTCTGTAGCCCTGCCTGATGACAGCAGCAAGAAAAGGGCATGGCCCGGATGGGGAGGGTCTTATATGATGGATGCCGCTGTCTTGTGGCAGCGCTCCATGTAAATGTACTTTGTGGTGGGGAGGGTCTTGCCTGTGATGGAGTGGGCTGTGTCCACCACTTTCTGTGCATAAGGTCGCAAGGTCCATCTCTGAGGAGAAAGGATTAGAGAAGCAGAGATTTAAAGTTCAAAGTAAATTTATTATCAAAGTATATATATATATATATCACCATATCCAACCCTGAGATTCATCTTCTTGTGCGCATACACAACAAATCAATGGAATAATAATCATAATAGAATCAATGGAAGACTGCCCAACTTGGGTGTTCAAGCAGAATGCAGAAGACAACAAACTGTGCAATTGCAAATAAAAAGAAATAATAATAATAATAAATAAATAAATAAGAAATAAATATCAAGAACATGAGACGAGGGTTCTCGAAAATAAGTCTATAGGTTGTGGGAACATTTCAGTGATGGGGCAAGTGAAGTTGAATGAAGTTCAAGAGCCTGATGGTTGAGGGATAGTGACTGTTCCTGATGGTGTGAAGTCCTGAGGCTTCTGTACCTTCTTCCTGACGGCAGCAGCAAGAAAAGAGCATGACCTGGGCGGTGGGCATCGCTGATTATGGATGCTGCTTTGCTGCCATAACGCTTTGTGTAGATGTGCTCAATGGTGAGGAGAGCCTTACCCATGACGGACTGGGCTCTATCCACTGTTCTTTGTAGGATTTTCTGTTTGAGGGTACCGGTGTTGCAGCCAGTCAATACACTCTCCACTACACATCTACAGAAATTTGTCAAAGTATTAGGCGTCATGCTGAATCTTTGCAATCTCCTAAGGAAGTAGAGATACTACCGTGCTTTCTTCATAATTGCACTTACATGCTGGGCCAAGAAGTAGTTCTCTGAAATGATAACACTGAGGAACTTAAAGTTGCTGACCCTCTCCACCTCTGATCCGAGGACTGGCTTAGGAACCCTTGGTTTCCTCCTCCTGAAGTCAATAATCGGCTTCTTGGTCTTGCAGACACCGAGTGAGGGGTTGTTTTTATGGCACCGCCCAACTGGATTTTCAATTTCTCTCCTGTATGCTGATTAGCACCTTTGATTCAGCCTTTGACAGAGGTAAGGGTGAAAGGTGGTGAAGGCGGAAATGCACAGCGCGAGGGTTAAACGAGAGCACAGATTCATGGAGTCACTCCACCTGGAAACAAACTCTTCAGCCCAACCTGTCTATGCTGACCAACATTTCCATTTAAACTCGTCCCACATGCTCACCTTTGGCCCATATCTCTGCAATTTTTTCTATTACCATGCCTGTCTAAGAGTCTTTCTCTGGTAGCTCATTCCATATGTGCTGCAACCTCTGTGTGAAGATATCACCCTTCAGGCCCCTTTTAAATCTTTCCTCTCTCATCTCAAACTCCAATTTGATTCCTTTCCCCTGTGAAAAAGACCCTATCTTTGCCCCTCATGATTTTATACACCCCTGCCAGGTCACCTCTCAAAAAAGTCCCAGCCTATCCAACCCTTTCCCTTTTACTCAGCCCCTTGATTCCTAGCAATATTTTTGTAAATCTTCTTTGTATTCTTTCCAGCTTAATGATATCTAGCCTCTACAGTGGGACCAAAACTGAGATTTAGAATTAGACTTAGTTTATCATTGTGCCCTGATACAGTGCAAGATCTTCATCCAGACTGATCATGCCATATATAAAATACATTCTGTAAAGGCATCCGTTAGTCTTGCGAGACCATGGACCTGCACCTGGAAAGTCTTCACTCTCCAGGGCACAGGCCTGGGCAAGGTTGTGTGGAAGACCGGCAGTTGCCCATGCTGCAAGTCTCCCCTCTCCACGACACCGATGTTGTCCAAGGGAAGGGCATTAGGACCCATACAGCTTGGCACCAGTGTCGTTGCAGAGCAATGTGTGATTAAGTGCCTTGGTCAAGGACACAACACTCTGCCTCGGCTGGGGCTCAAACTCATGACCTTCAGATCGCTAGTTGAATGCCTTAACCACATGGCCACGTGCCCACGTGCATTCAGTGGTATGCCACTTTATTAAGTACCTCCTGTACCTTATAAAGTGGCCACTGGGTGTATGTTCATGGTCTTCTGCTGCTGTAGCCCATCACGTGTTGTGCCTTCATAGATACTTTTCTGCACATCACTGTTGTAGTGGGTGGTTATTTGAGTTACTATCACCTTCCTGTCAGCTTGAACCAGTCTGGCAATTCCCCTCTGATCTCTCTCATTAATAAGGTGTTTTCACCCTTAGAACTGCCACTCACTGGATGTTTTTCGTTTCTCACGCCATCCTCTGTAAACTCAAGAGCAGGGGCTCCCAATCTCCTCTGTGCCATAGACCAATACCATTAAGCAAGGAGTCCGAAGACCCCAGACTGGGAACCCCTGCTCAAGAGACAGATGTGCATGAAAATCCCAGATCCGCAGCGGTTTCTGAGATACTCAGAGCACCCTGTCTGGCACCAACAATCATTTCATGGTCAAAGTCACTTAGACCATTTTTTTTTAGCAATTCTGATGTTTGATCAGAATGACAACTGAACCTCTTGACCATGTCTGCATGCTTTTATGCATTGAGTTGCTGCCACGTGATTGGCTGATTAGACAGTTGTAGTAATGAGCAGGTGTATAGGTGTACTAGTAAAATGGCCACTGAGTGTACACATAACAGAATTCAGAATATAGTGTAGTAACCTCAAAGGAAGATATCACACTGAAGTAAACTGGGAGAACAAAATTCATCTTTCGTTAATGAGAGGTCCGTTCGAGAACCTGGTAACAGCAGGATAGAAGAGTCTGCTGATATGGGTGTTCAAGCTTTTGTATCTTCTGCCCAATAGGAGAAGGAGAAGAGAGAATTACCAGGCTCCTTGATTATGTTGGCTGCTTTCTTGAGGCAGTGGGATGTGTAGATGGAGTCAACAGAGGGGATGCTAGTTTTAATGGTTGACTGGGCCTAGTTCACAACTCTCTGCACAGTTTGTTCATTAAGTGCCGTGTTGCATGATGTGGTCAATCATGGTCTTTCCAGGACCATGATTGTTCTTGGCAAATTTTTCTACAGAGGTGGTTTGCCATTGCCTTCTTCTGGGCAGTGCCTTTTACAAGACGGGTGACCCCAGCCATTATCAATACTCTTCAGAGACTATCGGCCTGGGATCAGTGGTCACATAACCAGGACTTGGGCTGCTCATATGACCATCCACCACCTACTTCCACGGCTACATATGACCCTGATCGAGGGACTAAGCGGGTGCTGCACCTTGCGCAGGAGTGACCTGCAGGCGAGCAGAGGGAAGGAGCGCCTCACACCTCCTTTGGCAGAGACGTATCTTCACCCTGCCCAGTAATGGTTTATTATTGTCACATGTACCAAGATACGGTGAAAAGTTTGTCTTGCATACTGTTCATACAGAGCAAATCATTACACAGTGCATTGAGTAAGATAAAAACAATAACAATGTAGAATAAGGTGTAAAAGCTACTGGAAATGTGCAGTGCAGGTGAACAATGAAGTCCATAATGAGGATGATTGTGAGATCAAGGGTCCATCTTACGGACAAGAGGTCTGATAACTGTGGGACAGAGCTTTCCTTGAGCCTGGTGCTCCATGCTCTTAGGCTTTGGTGTCTTCTGCCCGATGGGAGAGGGGAGACGAAGGAACGTCTGGGGTGGGTGGGATCTTTGATGATTCCTTTACTGAGAAGAGAGGAGAAGCAAGGTAGTGATAGTGATTTTCATAACATTTCATCAAGATGACCCTGTCACTCACCTCCTCAATACCTCCTATGAAGTCAGTGTAGAACCTCCGTATGACACCAGGGCTGATTTCACTGACCTTCATTGCCTTCGCTGCGTTTGTCACCACGTGAAAGAGGCAGATCGCGGGCAAATCCGGCTCCTTCACTTTGAAGAACTTAGTCACTCGTCGGTTCTCCTTCTTGTCTGTGTCGACCAGAACAAAGATGACCTGAGAGAGAAGAGGCGGGCAGAGGTTAGGAGCTGAGTAATTGGCAGACGCGTTGAGTCCTTGCGGAGAGGTCTCCTGAGCCGCATCAGGCGAAGAGCGAGAAGGTGGCAGGTGCACACGTGGCCGATCGATCGCGCACTGAATCAATCCGACCTCCTGCGCGCAGAGGGTTCTTTCTTTCCGCACGGGCTTTCAAGTCTTAGCGGCTTCGTCTGTAGCTCCCACACTATACGTTTCCCAGCGCATACCGTTAGTGACATAACTGAGTAAAAAGTTTTAATTCTACCACTCCGCTGTCGTCCTGGCTCCACGCACACGCAACATCTCCTACCTGTCTTACCAGCAGGCAAAAAACAAAGGGCAAATGACTTCAAATATGAACAAACAATCCGCTGGAGGAACTCAACAAGTTGAGAGGCAACTATGTAGGAGTGGTGTGGTAGTAGGGGGAAGAATTGTCGATGTTTGTCAGGTCAACCTTCCCTCTCCCCTCTTCCCTGTCGCATTTGCAATGGAGTTGTCCACCTCTGGAAGTTCACGGCAGGGCAAGGGTTAACATAATGTCCGGGCAAGGACAGATTGCGGTCAGCCCGGGCAATAAAGGTCTTTGAAGAGCAGGGTTTCACTTTGCACAGCAAACAATGGAGCCATTAGGCTTGCTGAGCCAAGGTAAGAATGCAAGAGAGGGATTCAAGTGAAACCCCTTTTTACTGGGCGTCTCTGGAAATGCAGCTCGTTAGCCCCTCGCTAACAGCCACTGGGCTCTGCGGCGAGGAACCCACCTTTCTCAGGGTCCGTATGTCTAGGGTGTACACGACCTTGGACCCGCCAAACCCGTGAGGTTGGGATGTCTCACCCACCCAAACTCCAGTGTGTGTGAATGCTGTGAGATTTACTGCCCCCTGCAGTTGGCTGTTGGCATGAAATCGTGCGCTACATACAATTATAAATAAAGTATATTTAAGAATGTTAACCAAACAGTTATTAAAGAAAAGAAAGGAAAAAGCAAAAGTGCACATCATAACTAAACAGTCAAATGTGCAGATAAGTTGGAGCTCATCTTGCATTTGTCTTTTACTCATGCACTGGTCCCTCAGTCTGCATGAAAGCACACACACCACCTTCCAAATCTCGCTCAAAACCCATCCCGAACCAACACGGGAGTATTGGTTCTTCCTCCTGGAAGCCACTCATCTGCACAAAGCACCTTGTGCAACAGGGATGACATCCTCAGCCATCTTCCCTCCTGTCTCCTCCCAGCTCCCACCAAAAAAGACCTCAACCCACACCAGTTTCCCTCACAAAAACTTCTCTGCCCAGCATTCTCTAGAACCTTCTTCCAACTGCACCATCCTGATTGGCTGACACCACATTCCTAAGTTGCACAACAAATCCCCTTATCTCAGCTCAACCCCAAACAGACTGCTCTTACAGAACTGCTAAAAATGAACTATCTACATAATATCAGCAAAAATCTTAACCACTGCGTTAAACAAGGAACACGCACCAACTAAAGGACAATTACTTTCTTAACTTCAAATTTAACTTGTAGTTTCTATTACCTTTTAACACCTGTATTGTGAATGGTGACTGATCCTCTAAGTCACAAATTTGAACAAACATGGTTTATCAAATGGTCAATATCCATAACTGTTAGTCAATTCTGTATAAAAATGTAATTCCTTTGGGGTTCTAACATTTTTCTGTCACTCATTCTTTGTTTTTTTTCTCTCTCTCTGTTTCGTGGATGTCTACGAAGAGTAAGAACTTCAGGTTGTATACTGTCGCAAACACGAGGAAATCTGCAGATGCTGGAATTTCAAGCAACACACATAAAAGTTGCTGGTGAACGCAGCAGGCCAGGCAGCATCTCTAGGAACATGTACAGTCGACGTTTCAGGCCGAGACCCTTCGTCAGGACTAACTGAAGGAAGAGCTAGTAAGAGATTTAAAAGTGGGAGGGGGAGGGGGAGATCCGAAATGATAGGAGAAGACAGGAGGGGGAGAGATGGAGCCAAGAGCTGGACAGGTGATTGGCAAAAGGGATATGAGAGGATCATGGGACAGGAGGCCTAGGGAGAAAGAAAGGGGGAGGGGGAAAGCCCAGAGGATGGGCAAGGAGTATAGTGAGAGGGACAGAGGGAGAAAAAGGAGAGAGAAAAAAAGAATGTGTGTATATAAATAAATAAATAATAGATGGGGTACGAGGGGGAGGTGGGGCATTAGCGGAAGTTTGAGAAGTCAAAGTTTATGCCATCAGGTTGGAGGCTACCCAGACGGAATATAAGGTGTTGTTCCTCCAACCTGAGTGTGGCTTCATCTTTACAGTAGAGGAGGCCGTCGATAGACATATCAGAATGGGATTGGGACGTGGAATTAAAATCTTCTTTCAGTTAGTCCTGATGAAGGGTCTCGGCCCGAAACGTTGACTGTACCTCTTCTTAGAGATGCTGTCTGGTCTGCTGCATTCACCAGCAACTTTTAGTTTGTATACTGTATACAGTCTCTGATATTAAGTTGATTTATTGAACCACTTCTGTGTTCAGGCTTCAGAATAGTGTAGTGACAGGGGCCGGGCTGTTCTCCTTGTGCAAAAGTAAATAAGGTGTGTTTGAGGAGTGAGTGTGAGTTTTCAGAGTCCAGTTAAATCAGCGATGATACACCTTCTTGTAGTTTCCAGGCCATGCTTCATCAACACCTGAAATTCCATCCGACTTCCCAAAGAGCAAACCATTGACATCACCAACGTTCAACCAATAAATGCAACACATCAAAGACATACACAGACAGCTTCTTACAAACTACCTGGGACTTACCTTCCCCAGAAACTCAGGGGCTACACCTTTGAACTTGTCAAACAGAGGCTGATATTCTTTCGATGTCTTGCTGACAAGCAGAAGGAGCTGAGTAGGAACCCCAGACCCAAAGATCTGGCCTGCATACTGAGAAGAAAGAAGTGCAATCATCTTCCAAAGCATTTTGTGCGGAGACCTTTATGCAATTTGTTCACTCACAGGATGACAGTCCTGGAGTTTGCTGTCCATCCCTATCTAACTCTTGATCTGACAGCTTTCTGCAGGCTGTCTACGGTAATTCCCATGATTAGAAGGTTGTCCAATCAGGAACAACAAAAAGGCTAGATCTATATTATAGACATGGAGTCAAAGAGCACTACAGCAAAGAAACAGGCCCTTCAGCCCATCTAGTTCATGCTGAACTGTTATTTCGCCTAGCTGTTGAGTTCTGTTCATTTGGGCCATGTAAACATTTAGCTGGGATGTACACTTCCCTTGTTATGGGCGTGCACACAGAGGCTGAGAGGGGATATATGGGGAAGAAGATGGCAGCCTTTTTGTAGAGAATGCAGTCAGATAAAGTAAAGTTGTTTAAATGAAAGAAAATCTTGTCTTTGTCGTTTGAACGTTAACATAGTCCCATTGACCATTGGCCTAAGGAATCCACGTATTCCCTGGAATTTGGAAAGATGAAGGTATCTATGTATTCTACAGAGTTTGGAAGGATGAGAATGATCTGAAGGGGTCATGACAAGGGGGATGTTGCCATGCTCCCAGTAGTAGGAACTTCTTGAATGGGGTGATCTGGCGACAAGATCAAGGGGCAGTCCCTTACAACTGAGAGGTAGAAAAATTCCTTCTTATAGAGGGTGATGAATCTCGGGAACTTTAACCGAGGAGGTTTTTGGAGGCTAAATCATCCGAGGTAATTAAAAAGGAGGTGGATACATCTTTGAAAGATTGAGAGCTCTGGAAACTGCCACAGTACTGTGCAAAAAACAACTGTCATGATATATGCGAGTGATGATAAACCTGATTCTGATATGGATCTCTATTGTGGACTGAGAGTGGGAAGGGGGCAGGAAGAGGGGAATCATGGTTGGGAAAAACAGATGGGAAGGGGAGAGGGAGTTGGAAGCACCAGAGAGACATTCTGTAAGGATCAATATACATTATACTTTATACTTTATTGTCGCCAAACAATTGGTACTAGAATGTACAATCATCACAGCGATATTTGATTCTGCGCTTCATACTCCCTGGATTACAAATATTAAATATTAAAAATATTAAAAATAGTTAAAATTAGTAAAATGTTAAAAATTTAAATTATAAATCATAAATAGAAACTAGAAAAATGGGAAGTAAGGTAGTGCAAAAAACCCGAGAGGCAGGTCCGGATATTTGGAGGGTTTGGCCCAGATCTGGGTCAGGATCCACTCAGCAGTCTTATCACAGTTGGAAAGAAGCCGTTCCCAAATCTGGCCGTACGAGTCTTCAAGCTCCTGAGCCTTCTCCCGGAGGGAAGAGGGATGAAAAGTGTGTTGGCTGGGTGGGTCGTGTCCTAAACCAGTTGTTTGGAATCAAACGACCTTCCCTGGTGTGTCAGGGCTGGGTGTGTCTACACACACGCCGCCTCCCGCCCCCCGCCCCGGCACTCGTTTTCTGCCACCTGTCCCGCACCCCTCCCGCGGCACGCCACCCTCACCATTCCCAGCATCCTTTGCTCCAGCCAATTTACAAACTCACCCCCTGCTCCACACTGATAAGTACAGTACTGGGTATAGGTCTTAGGCATTCTAGCTACATATATGTGTCTGAGGCCTTTGCACAGTACCATATAACGTAAAACATAGAACACTATAGCACAGTACAGGCCCTTTGGCCCATGATGTTGTGCCAACCTTTTAATCTACTCCTGGATCAATCTAACCCTTCCCTCCCATATAGCCCTCCAGTTTTGTATCAATCATGTGCCTATCTACGAGTCTCTTAAATCACCCTAATGTATCTGCCTCTACCGCCACCTCTAGCAGCATGTTCCACGTGTTTACCACTCCCTGTGTACAAAAACCTACCTCTTACATTCCCCCCTCCCCCGCGTACTTTCCTCTCGTCACCTTAAAATTATGCTTTGTATTAGCCGCTCCCACCCTGAGAAAAAGGTGCAGGCTGCCCACTCTACTAATGCCTCTTATTATCTTATACACCTCTATCAATATGCCTCTCCTCCTTCTCCATTCCAAAGAGAAAAGCCCCTCCTCACTCAGCCTTTCCTCATATGACAATAAGAACACTGAGGCTGTCTACAAGAAGGGTCAGAGCCGTCTCTATTTCCTGAGGAGACTGAGGTCCTTTAACATCTGCCGGACAATGCTGAGGATGTTCTACGAGTCTGTGGTGGCCAGTGCTATCATGTTTACTGTTGTGTGCTGGGGCAGCAGGCTGAGGGTGGCAGACACCAACAGAATCAACAAACTCATTCGTAAGGCCAGTGATGTTGTGGGGATGGAACTGGGCTCTCTGACGGTGGTGTCTGAAAAGAGGATGCTGTCCAAGTTGCATGCCATCTTGGACAATGTCTCCCATCCACTACATAATGTACTGGTTGGGCACAGGAGTACATTCAGCCAGAGACTCATTCCACCGAGATGCAGCACAGAGCGACATAGGAAGTTATTTCTGCCTGTGGCCATCAAACTTTACAACTCCTCCCTTGGAGGGTCAGATGCCCTGAGCTGATAGGCTGGTCCTGGACTTATTTCATAATTTACTGCCATAATTTACATATTACTATTTAACTACTTATGGTTCTATTACTATTTATTATTTATGGAGCAACTGTAACGAAAACCAATTTCCCCCGGGATCAATAAAGTATGACTATTACGACCACTACTACTACATGACATGCTTTCTAATCCGGGCAGCGTCCTCCGCACCCTCTGTAAAGCTTCCATGTCCTTCCTAAAGCGGGGCGACCAGAAAAGGAGATCAGGTCTGGGGTAGGAGGCCTCACTTTGAAAGGTGTTTGCAATGAAAGGTGGGGCAGGCTTGAGGAGCGGAGTTGTCCTCTCCTATCCCGCTGTCCCTCTTTTCTCGTGCGGGCCAGACTGGGTTCGGGCAGAAGATATCCAAGCCCATCGAAGGAGTTTTATAACAATCCAGTCAGTTCCACGCACACCGTTAGCAATGCACTTTCACTGCAGATAGGCTTAATTAACAAATTTAGTGAGGGATGCGGCCTCTTATCTCTAGTCCGGTGATGGAATTAATCCCGTAACTTTTAGCCGGCTGGTGGTGTAGTGGCTTCCGCACCAGACTCCGAGGCAAGTGGTCTCAGGATTAAGTCCAGCCTGCTCCTCGTACACTTTCTATCGATGCCGGGATGAGCACTGAGCTGGCAACTTGACCGTGTGAAAACCAGACAGAAATGCTGAAGAAACGACATGGTTACCACCCGATGCACTGGAAAGTGCGGAAAGGAACAACGATTCAGTAATTAAGGCATTGAATAAGATTCGATCACCAGTTCTTTATTCATCCTACATTAGGGTTCGTTCATCCTACATCCTAATTAAGTGAAGGCCATGGTTAATGGAATTTAATTTTGCTAACTGCTTCAATGGGATCTGAACTCATGACTGGATCAATATTCCTGGACACTAATTTAGCAAGTTCTCCACTGTGCCATGATGGAATTGAGTCTCTGTGGCCAAGTTTGCAGTTAATGCAGGTGGAGGGGTAGGAATCTGTAAAAAGACTCGGACAGATTAGGAGAATAGACAAAGAGATTAGGGGAATGGGCAGATTAATGCAGCGTTGGGAAGTGCATGGTCATGAAGGAGGACAATTTAACATGGAGGAATCTAACAACATGCGGGGGGGTGGCATGGTCGTAGAGTGGTTCGCAGTGATGTGTGGATAGCCATTGAAAAGGCTTGCCACAGGAGGGCGCAGGTTTAAGGTGCTTGAGAGTAGGTACAGAGGAGATGTCAGGGGGTAAATCTTTTTACGCAGAGAGTGGTGAGTGCATGGAATGGGCTGCTGGCAACAGTGGTGAAGACGGATATGATAGGGTCTTTTAAGAGACTTTTGGATAGGTACATGGAGCTTAGAAAAATAGAGGGCTATGGCTAACCCTAGTAATTTCTAAGGTAGGGACATGTTCGGCACAGCTTTGTGGGCTGAAGGGCCTGTATTGTGCTGTAGGTTTTCTATGTTCCTATGTTTCAATAAGGCTGAGGAAGATCATGGACCTACTATAACCCCTAACCTCCTCGATTATCCCAATATTCCCTTGGGAAATGTTCTTTTTGCAAAGGATCTGTGGTTACCCGCATTCTCAGTCCTCTCGTGTTAAGAGTTCAGTATGAGTTTGGGCGTGGAATCATTTTCCAGCTCACTAGGCTCTCCAGGACTGGACGGCTCTGTCGCTGGGGCCTAACATTCACTACCCACCCTGAATCCCCCCCCACTCTGCAGCAGTGTACATTACCGTGGGATTGTACTCGGTCACCAGGCGGAGTTCGTTGTGCCGCAAGAAGTGAATAATCCTCGTGACGTTCGGTTTCAGGTGACCTTCCTCGAAGGCATAGTCAGCGCGCCCTTCATCGAACTGACAGCAATAAAGAGAAGACAGGAGAAACTGCAGGTGCTGTATTCTTGAGCAGCGTCCAGTAAAGAGCAGACTGACAAGGGCATTGGCATGCAATGCAAAGTGAATTGTAAGTCAAAGTAAAGCTATTAGCAAACTACATTTATGACACTATATTGCGAATGGTATGCTGGCATTTATAGCGAAAGGATTCGTAGATCAGTAGAACTTTCTTTTCTTGGAGGGTGTGGGACTTGATCCCAGAGGGAATTAGCAAAGAGGGAAAGCTGGTGGGATTACGGATTGAGTGACGGAGTGGGCTGGAGAGAGATGGGACGAAGCTCATGTGGCAAATTAACACACAACTATCACTCTGTGGAAGCTGACTTGATCTTACCTCTTTGAAAAGGGTGATGGTGTTCCTGCTGATGTTAAACTTCTCCCAGACGGTTGTGTTGTAGGTTACGGCGAAAGACAATCTTTTCAGCTTCTGAGCCACATCACCGAAAGCCTCAGCCTCCAAGGAGTTCAGATCCTGGCGTGGGGAAGGGGCATGAAGAGAAGTCACAAGAGGCAATGAACCCAGAGTATCAGCAAGCACAGGCAGGAGTCCTGACCAATTCCGCCCCCATTCTCCCCAAAGTGTGAGACGCCATGGTAACACAGCGGTTAGCGCAACAATATTACAGCTCAGGGCATTCCCGAGTTCCGAGTTTACTTCTGGCACTTTCCGTAAGGGGTCTCTGTGGGTTTTCTCCGGGAGCTCTGGCTTCCTCGCACAGACCAAAGATGTATCGGGGAAGTTAATGGATCATTATAAACTGTGCCATGGTTAGGTTAGGGTTAATCAGGGTTGTGGGGTTGCCGGGGAGGCATGGCTTGAAGGGCCAGATAGGTCTACTCTGCACTGTATTGCTAAATAATTAATTATATTAAGCTTGTCGTAGCCGGAAGAAGAGGGCCGTGGTGGTAATGGGGGCAAGCCCCCACTACCTATTAAAAGCTCCCGATGGCGGGTGTCTCAGGTAGCCTCTGACAACCAAGTCCAGCCCCTGGCCTTCACGTGTGGCTTAGCTACTAAGCCCAGCAGAACTGTTTCTGCTGACAGGAGAAGGGGCAAAGGGGGGTTACTGGCACCTTAACACCAGTCACTTTGGGCAGACAGGGCTCGTCAGCCGTGGTTGGCAGCTCATCTGGGAGACGGAAAACTCGAATCTCTAACCTCTGCTGCCTTGTGGCTGCACCCACTCATGGGGGGGGGGGGGGGGTGTCTTCGGGAGTAAACCCCAGGGAAAAGTCCGGAGCTGGAGTCCCTACGTTGAGATCAACGCTGACTGGCAACTTCTGCGACACCATTGGTGCCAGACTGTATCAGTCTCTGCCGCTCCCTCAGTTGCTTGGAGAGGGGGAGCTTGCTACATGAGCAATAGCAGGCTCCCCATATTGTACTGTCCTGGCTTGTGTACTGGCTTGTGTATCACAACTAAGACGCAACATCCAGGGTCAAACCCAACCATCTCCTCCTCCCCAAAATGTGGGACTGAGAGCCATGCAAGTATTTTAAAGAAGTTGCAAAAATACGATCAGTTACCACTTTATGAGGTACACCTGTACAACTGCTCATTAATACAAATATCTAATCAGCCAATCATGTGGCAGCTCAATGCATAAAAGCATGCAGACACGGTCAAGAGATTCAGCTGTTGTTCAGACCAAACATCAGAATGGAGAAGACATGTGATCCATGTGACTTTGACTGTGAAATGATTGTTGGTGCCAGATGGGGTGGTTTAAGTATCTCAGAAACTGAAGATTCCCTGGGATTTTCATG
This sequence comes from Mobula birostris, assembly GCF_030028105.1. Lineage (NCBI taxonomy): Eukaryota > Metazoa > Chordata > Chondrichthyes > Myliobatiformes > Myliobatidae > Mobula > Mobula birostris. Next base: position 10,994,079 of record NC_092380.1, on the reverse strand, counting down.
CACAACAGTCTCTAGAGTTTACAGAGAACGGTGTGAAAAACAAAAAACATCCAATAAGCGGCGGTTCTGTAGGCGGAAACGCCTTGTTAATGAGAGAGGTCAGAGGAGAATGGTCAGACTGGTTCAAGCTGACAGAAAGGAGGCAGTATAGTAACTCAAATAGCCACACGTTACAACAGTGGTGTGCAGAAGAGAATCTCCGAATGCACATGACAAACCTTGAAGTGGATGGGCTACAGCAGCAGAAGACCATGAACATGCTCTCAGTGGCCTCTTTAGTAGGTACAGGAGATCCCTAATAAAGTGGCCACAGAGTGTAGGTTATCATTCTGTAGATACAAGGGATTCGGCAGAGGCTGGAAATCCAGAGTAATACACACAAGATGCTGGAGGAACTCAGCAGATCAGGCAGCATCTATAGCGAGGAACATACAGTTAACATTTCAGGCTGAGATCCTTTATCAGTACTGGTGGGGAGTCTCAGCCCAAAATGACGACTGTTTATACAAAATACTCTGCAGATGCTGGGGTCAAAACAACACTCACAACACGCTGGAGCATCCGTGAAAACAATCAGTCAACGTTTCGGGCTGGAACCCTTCATCAGGACTGTAGAGGGAGGGGGCAGAGGCCCTATAAAGAAGGTGGGGGAGGGTGGGAAGGAGAAGGCTGG